>NC_135784.1:93514171-93814171 GCF_051106095.1 Pogona vitticeps
AGAAGGGAGGATCATTTCCACACCCAAGTAAGTTCATCAAATTCAAATTACATTAACTATTTTCCTTCTCAAATTCTCCCCAATGATTGTACTTAAGTTTCCAGAAGATTAGAAAGGAAATCTCAAAGCTGAAAAAAGGGGGAAACAAATAATTGAATTAAAGGATTTTAAAGCAAAAATGAATAAGAAAGGGGAGGGGAAGGACAGTGTTAGAAAGGAAGTGTAAAACTGGATGAATGCAGCTAGATTATTAGATTAGAGGACTGGTAAAGAGACGTTAGTGGTAGATGCCGGGAACTGACAAATTCCGCCGAGATTATTATTCAGAGGGCAAAGAGAAAAGACGGGTCCACGAAAGGGATGTGATGCAGAATTTATAAAATGCTATTATGGGTACGGAATCATCAGGAATTTCTGAAAACAGGATAGGAAGCAGAGATGGTCAGGGAAATAGGTACTCAGTTAATAGAATCTTAGAACTGCCGAGCTAGAAAGGAAGTGAACTCTGAACGTCTGGCTCCAGAATTAGGTACCTAAACCAATGTGTATGGAAAGGGGGGGAGGAAAGAATTTGATAAACCACATCTGTGAGAATAAAAGGAAAAATTTAAACATTGACATTCAGAAGGTATTTGACCCACAGCTAAATTAAATATAACAAATTCTAAATGCTGCGTATTACAGTAGTACTTCAGTTTACGAAAAATACATAAATCGGAACTCAGGTTGCCATAGTGATAGTGGTGCTGATACAAACCTCCAGGCACAGGGAAACTTCCTTCACAAAGTGAACGAAATGGGGGAAAAGACATTTAAACCGAGGCATTATTTCGAACTGGTTTCCATTCGTAAATCAGAAATATGTAAACCAAGGTGTACATAAAATGAGATACTACTGTACCTCAAAGGTATTGTTCCTGGAAGTGCTACCTCTTAAACGCACAGGGCCAGCAATTTATGTATTTATTTGTTACATTTATACCCACCCATCTGGACCAAAGTCTACTCTGGCAGCTAACAATAATAAAGGAATAAAAAGAACACAGTGGTGCCTCGCAAGACGATTGCCTTGGGGGACAAAAAACCTGCAAGACAATTGGTTTTTTCAATCCCTATGGTGCCTCACAATATGGTTTTTTCTATGGCTGTGCTTCACAAGACTTTTTTTTCAAGATCGATGCCTTGCAAGACAAATACTGTAAATTTCATTTGTCTTCCGAGGTTCCCATAGGGAACCTCACAAGACAATTTTTTCACAAGACAACGATTTTCGCAGAACGAATTAAAATCGTCTTCTGAGGCACCACTGTATAATAAAATAAAAAACTATAGTAATATAGTTCACGATGGAGGAAAAAATTTCAAGCGATGACAGGAGGGAAAGCCTGACTAAAGAGCCAGGTCTTACGTTTGCTCTTAAAAACACCCAGCAAGGGAACCAGACAGATCTGGGAGGGGAGACTGTTCCAAAGGCGAGGGGCCAGTGCCAAGAAGGCCTGGTTTCTTGTTCTTTCTCTCCAACCTCGCTCTGTGTTAGGTCCCTCAGCCACCCTTCCTGGATAGAATGAGTGATTTGGGTAGATCTAGGTGGTAGGAGACGTTCTGCTAGATATCAAGGTCATGAACAATTTAGAACTTTATATGTCATCATTAACACTTTGAAATCAATGCGGAAATGAACGGGCAGCCAATACAAGGCAGCCAGAATGGGAAGAATATGCTGATATATTATCATCCCACTCAGAAGTCTGACCGCTGCATTCTGCACCATTTGAAACTTCCGCATGAATCTCAAAGGTAGCCCCATGGAGAGCGCATTGCAGTAGTCTAATCTCGAGACTACAAGCGCACGGACCAGAGTGGTGAGCACATCAACATCAAGAGAAGGACACAGCTGGGCAATCCACCACAGATGCAAATAGGCAGAGCGGACCATGGTGAGTGCTGGATCCAGATAGACCCCCCCCAAACTGCGAATCTCACTCTTCACGGCGAGAGTCACTCCCCCAAAAGAGAGGGAGTTTCCCAAACCACCGATGGAGGGGCCAACTACCCTCAGGAGTTCCATCTTGTCCGGGTTGAGCCTCAGTCCATTCTCCTGTATCCATTGCAGTACAGCTTCCAGACAGCACTGAAGGGACAGAACGGCCTCCACTGTGGTTGGAGAAAAGGAGATGTAGAGCTGGGTGTCTTCAGACAGGCAGAGCTCAGGGGTCTCCATGCGTGGATGAGACAGTGGTGTTAAGAGGGGTTTAGATTTGTTTGGCACTTGGGAATTTTTGCAGAAACAGTTACCCACCTGTCATGAATTTGATTATGAAAATAGAATAGGATTGTATTTCATAGGATTTAGTTCAGAACTGCAACGAAAAGCTAGAAATCTGCTTATGCCCAGGTGCTAATTAGAGAGAAAATGTACAAGGTCAGTTCTTCTCCGGCTAAAGAAAAAAAAAGTTAAGAAGAGCAAGCTGACCCTTATCTTATCTCAACTCCGATGGACAAGGACATAACTTCTTAATTTAAGAAAGATGGGCGAAGAGAGACGAAAGGAGAAGGACCGGAGAAGAGATGGAAGGGAGAGAGAGGGCACCGAGCGAATTGCAGCCGACAGAACTTTAATCCAAAGGATTGCGTAAGAATGCTTATTTAAGATCTAGTTAGACATTTTATTGTTTTCATTTTATAGAGGAAATAACTGGTGGCTAAGGCTGGAGGTTATTTTGGAAATACTAAATGACATTAAACTAAGCTTGTTGAAATGTTATCTTTTGTAATAAAATATAAAAAGACAAATTGTCTGTAAGCTGTCTCCTTGTTTAGACCATGCTACAGTAGTAAATTGGATATTTTTGACTAAGATTGTTTTGATCTGGCCACATTACCATATTACCAAAAGAGGGTCCTAAAGTAAAAAGAGGAAGAGCAGACCTTCCAGATTGTTTATTTAAAATCGAGACAGACTTGGGTGAAGGAGTGTGAAGTCGCCTAGAGCAAAATTACCGGACCCGGTTTTGCTGGCATTAGGGACTAATCATTCTGAATCCCTCTCTGTTTCGTGTAAAGGCAGTTCTAAGGAACGCTTTTACCACACCACCCACCCCCAAAATGCACTAACTCTCACAGGCGCTGAAGCCTGGCAGGCCCTGAGGGAGGTTGAAAGAACTTCCCCCCCCCAACACGAAAAGGCTTGTTTCAAAGAGCCTTTGCTGACACGTCTTGCCTGCCTAGTTCCTCATACGTCCTGTCATGATCTCAACTCCTCCCCCCCGGCTGGACACTGCCTGGCCCCCCCACCGGACGCTGAGCCTCTCCACCCACAGCATGGGATCAGACCCCCCGGCTTTGGCATGTTTGTGCCTTTGTTGGAGGGGACGCAGAAGAAGGGAAAGACCAGCCTTGACCGAAGGGAGGCTGTGTGTGCGGGGTGTGTGTGCCTTTTCTCTTTTGGGGGGGAAATGACCCCCTCTCCATCTCTGCCCCCCCACATATGCAGCGTCCTGGTCTCCTTCCCCCCCAGGAGCCTAGATCAGGCCCCTAACCTGCAAACGTCATTTTGGTACCCCACCCCTCCTTGCTTCCTCCCACTTTTGCAGCCCCCCTTCCTCTTCCTCCTTGCAACCTGATCGGTCTTGTCCCCCCCCCCCAAGACCTGCAGCCAGTGTCACCACGTAGGAAAACCCTGGACCGACCACCACCCCGCCCCCAAGGGTGCCTTGCTCGGAGGGGGATCTGGGCTCCTCTTTCCCCCCCAAAGCAGCCTCCCTCCCCCCACACAGAGGGCGGGGGACCCAGAAGAAGCAAAAGGCCAGCCTTGGGGGAGATTTGCCATCTGGGTTCCTTTTCCCTTTTCTTCAGGGGAAATGACCCCCCCTCCGTCTCTCCCCCCCCACTGCTCTCCCTCCCTCCCTTTTCGCCAACTCACCCCCCCCCCCGCCGTTTCCCACCTCCTGCCCAGACCTGATTGGGGAGGGAAGATCCTCGGAGCCCCATAGAGATGGGGGGAAGCAGAGGGAGGGAGGGGGGGGGCGACCTCTGGGGCTTCCGCTTCCTGGTAGAGCAGCGCCTCTTCCGCCTTCATAGCTCTAGGGTCCTCTCTCCCCCCCCAGCTTTCACCCCCCCCGCAGAGAGAGAGAGAGAGAGAGAGAGAGAGAGAAGAAGAGGGGGGAAGGGAGGTCATGAGGGGCCGGCGACTTCTCCCCCCCAGTTTGTGCATACCTGAGGCCAAGGAGAGACGGGGGGGTTGTTCATCACGGAGGGAGGGGGCCAGGGACTTCGGGGGAAGGGGGAGGGGCGTCTCTTCTTTTCTCTCCAAAGGGCCCCCCTCCAGCCCCCCCGCCTTCCTTCCTTCCTTCTCTCCAACCGCCGGCCTTGAGGGGGGGAGGGGAGGGGGAAAGGGCGGGGGGAGGAAGAGAAAGCCCCAAAGGGCGCAGGCGTGTCAGGGACCAACCGTCCTCTGGTGGGGGGGGAAGAGCAGAGGGGGCGGGGCCTGGAGGGGGGGGTTGGTCCCTATTTCCCCCTCAGGAAGGGATACTGAGGCGAGCGGGAGGGGAGCCTCCTCTGAGGGGATTTGCCCAAAGTTTCCCTCCAGGAGAGAAAGGAGGCCTTCCAGAGGGATTGGCTTCTGCCCGGAGACAGGTGTGTAAGGGGCAAGAGGAGGAGCAAGCTCTCATTTGGGTCTCCCTTGTCTTCTGGGCGGAAACAGAACCTCTCCACTGCGAGTCTCCGGGTTGCCAGGCAACCCCCCCCTAGACTCCACGATAATAGGGCAGGGGGACTCCCAAGGAGACCAGCTCTCGAGGGCTTCCACCCAGCAACAGGTGACGCGCAGGAGGAGTGAGTTCTCACTGGGTCTCCATTGTTCTTCCCTGGGTGGAGCCAGAGGAGGAGGAGGACGGTGGCTGGGGCGACCCCTCAGAAAAGGAAGTGAGGAGGGGTGTGTGAGTTTTTCAGTTAGGGATGAGTTAGGGTTAGAGTTAGGATTTCAGTTAGTCAGGACTTAGAGAAACAGCTAGATAGTCAAAGGTAGATGTGAGAATATTTATTTATTTATTTGATTTATACCCCGCCTATCTGGCCGACCGGACCACTCTAGGCGGCTTCCAATATAAAATCAGATAATAAAAACATAGACAAATACACAATAATCAAACAGCAACAGCAGTAAAATAGAGAAAAGAGAAATCAAGAATTGCCTGGAGGAAAGGCCTGGATAAATACAGTGGTGCCTCGCACAGCGAGGTTAATCCGTTCCGGATTAACCCTCGCTGTGCGAAAGCATCGCTGTACGGATCAAAAAAAAGCCTTTGGAATGCATTAAACGTTTAATGTGTTCCAAATGGTCAAAAACTCACCGTACAACGATGCTTTTCCGGGTCCGGCAACCGTTTTCATGCCCTCGGTAAGCGAGGGGATGGCGCGAAAACGCTGCGCGCGGCCATTTCAGCCGCAGCCAGACCGCAGATCAGCTGGTCGGAGGGGCAAAATTGCCGCCGGAACAGCCAAAATGGCCGCGCACAGCATTTTTGCGCCGTCCCCTCGTTTACCGAGGGCGCGAAAACGCTGTGCGTGGCCATTTCGGCTGTTCCGGCGGCCATTTTGGACCCGCCGACCAGCTGATCGGCGGGTCGCAAAGCGAAGATCGGTAAGCGAACCACTTAAACATTGACATCCTGGGCATCAGTGAACTAAAATGGACAGGAATGGGCGAATTCAAGTCAGATGATTATCATATCTACTATTGTGGGCAAGAATCCCATAGAAGGAATGGAGTAGCCCTCATAGTCAACAAAAGAGTGGGAAAAGCTGTAATGGGATACAATCTCAAAAATGATAGAATGATGTCAATACTGACACCAAAGAAAGATGTTCTTCTCATTCTAGGGGACTGGAATGCTAAAGTAGGGAGCCAAGAGATAAAAGGAACAACAGGGAAGTTTGGCCTTGGAGTTCAGAATGAAGCAGGACAAAGGCTAATAGAGTTTTGTCAAGAGAATAAGCTGGTCATCACAAACACTCTTTTCCAACAACACAAGAGACGACTCTATACATGGAAATCACCAGATGGGAAATATTGAAATCAGATTGATTATATTCTCTGCAGCCAAAGATGGAGTAACTCTATACAGTCAGCAAAAACAAGACCTGGAGCTGATTGTGGCTCTGATCATCAGCTTCTCATAGCAAAATTCAAGCTTAGACTGAAGAGAGTAGGAAAAACCACTGGGCCACTCAGGTATAATCTAAACCAAATCCCTTATAAATACACAGTGGAAGTAAAGAACAGATTTAAGGAACTAGATTTGGTGGACAGAGTGCCTGAAGAACTTTGGATAGAGGCTCGTAACATTGTCCAGGAGGCAGCAAGAAAAAACATCCCAAAGAAAAGGAAATGCAAGAAAGCAAAGTGGCTGTCCAACGAGGCCTTAGAAATAGCAGAGAGGAGAAGGGAAACAAAATGCAAGGGAGATAGGGAAAGTTATAGTAAATTGAATGCAGACTTCCAAACAATAGCAAGGAGAGACAAGAGGGTCTTCTTAAATGAACAATGCAAAGAAATAGAGGAAAATAACAAAAAAGGAAAAACCAGAGATCTGTTCAGGAAAATTGGAGATATTAGAAGAACATTTTGTGAAAAGATGGACATGATAAAGCACAAAAATGGTAGGGACTTAACAGAAGCAGAAGACATCAAGAAGAGGTGGCAGGAATACACAGAGGAATTATATCAGAAAGATTTGGATATCCCGGACAACCCAGACAATGTAGTTGCTGACCTGGAGCCAGACATCCTGGAGAGTGAAGTAAAGTGGGCCTTAAAAAACCTTGTCTAACAACAAGGCCAGTGGAGGTGATGGCATTCCAGTTGAACTATTTAAAATCTTGAAAGATGATGCTGTTAAGGTGCTACATTCAATATGCCAACAAGTTTAGAAAACTCAACAGTGACCAGAGGACTGGAAAAGATCAGTCTACATCATCTCTTCTGGATAACTTTCCCTCCTCCCAATTAGCACAGAGGCTGAGTAATTAGGAGGGGTGGAATCCTCTAAATGAGAGGTTTTTTTAACATATATGTATGTGTGTGTGTGTGTTTGCTCTTGTCTCTAGTAAAGTTGTGTGGAACTACTGCTGTGTCGTGACTCTTATTGGTGTCACTATTCCACTATCTAACATGCAGATAATGCTAATCAAATTTGTGAATATCACAAAATTGGGTGGAGTAGTCATTACTATCCTCAGCTGACCAGATAGGCGGGATAGACATAAAATAAATAAATAAAAAAATAAATTAAAATAAATATTATCCTGGAAGACAGAAAAAAAATTCAAAATGAGCTTCATAGGCTGGAGCCCTCGGCTGAAAGCAATAGAATGAAATTTGAAGAGGAGAAGAGCAAAGTACTGCACATCAGAAAAAGAAACCAATTGCAGTTACAAGATGGGGAATACATGGCTCAGCAAAACAATGAACGAGAAGGATCTGGGAATTGTCGTGCATCGGAAGCTAAATAAGAGCCAACAGTTTCATGTTGCTGCAAAAAAGGCCAGTGCATTTTAGGCTCACTGTGGGTTCTTTGATGGGAACTCAGGGCACTGCTGTCAGTGAAACTCTTCCCATATTCCATACATTTATATGGTTTCTCCCCACTGTGAGTTCTTTGATGTGTAATCAGGTGAGTACTTTGACTGAAGCTCTTTCCACATTCCATGCATTTATATGGTTTCTCCCCACTGTGAGTTCTTTGATGGGAACTCAGATGACATTTTTGAGTGAAGTTCTTTCCACATTCCATGCATTTATATGGTTTCTCCCCAATGTGAGTTCTTTGATGGGACTTCAGGTCACCGCTTTGACTGAAGCTCTTTCCACATTCCATGCATTTATATGGTTTCTCCCCAGTGTGAGTTAGTTGATGGGAACTCAGATTACTGCTGTAAGTGAAGCTCTTTCCACATTCCATGCATTTATATGGTTTCTCCCCAGTGTGAGTTCTTTGATGGGAACTGAGGGAACTGCTCTCAGTGAAACTCTTCCCACATTCCATGCATTTATATGGTTTCTCTCCAGTGTGAGTTCTTTGATGGGAACTGAGGGAACTGCTGTGACTGAAGGACTTTCCACATTCCATGCATTTATATGGTTTCTCCCCAGTGTGAGTTCTTTGATGGGAACTGAGGGAACTGTTCTGCTTGAAACTCTTTCCACATTCCATGCATTTATATGGTTTCTGCCCAGTATGAGTTTGTTGATGGGAACTCAGGTAACTGCTACGACTGAAGCTGTTTCCACATTCCAAGCATTTATATGGTTTCTCCCCAGTATGAATTCTTTGATGGCAACTCAGGTAACTGCTACGACTGAAGCTCTTTCCACATTCCAAGCACTTATACGGTTTCTCTCCAGTGTGAGTTAGCTGATGGAAACTGAGGCTATTACTGTAACTGAAGCTCTTTCCACATTCGATGCATTTATATGGTTTCTCCCCAGTGTGAGTTCTTTGATGGGAACTGAGATTACTGCTCTTAGTGAAAGTCTTACCACATTCCATGCATTTATATGGTTTCTCCCCAGTGTGAGTTCTTTGATGGGAACTGAGGGAACTGCTGTCAGTGAAAGTCTTCCCACATTCCAAGCATTTATATGGTTTCTCCCCAGTGTGAGTTCTTTGATGGGAATTCAGGTGAGTGCTTTGACTGAAGCTCTTTCCACATTCCAAGCACTTATACGGTTTCTCCCCAGTGTGAGTTCGTTGATGGAACCTGAGGATATTGCTGTGACTGAAGCTCTTTCCACATTCCATACATTTATATGGTTTCTCCCCAGTGTGAGTTCTTTGATGTGTAATCAGGTGAGTGCTTTGACTGAAGCTCTTTCCACATTCCATGCATTTATATGGTTTCTCCCCAGTGTGAGTTCTTTGATGGGAACTGAGGTTATTGCTGTTACTGAAGCACTTCTCACATTCCAAGCATTTAAATGGTTTCTCCCCAGTGTGAGTTCTTTGATGGTTACTCAGGGAACTGTTGTGACTGAAGCTCTTTCCACATTTGAAGCATTTATATGGTTTCTCCCCAGTGTGTGTTCTTTGATGTGTACGCAGATTACTGCTGTAACTGAAGCTCTTTCCACATTCCATGCATTCATATGGTTTCTCCCCAGTGTGAGTTCTTTTATGGAAACTCAGGTTACTGCTCTCACTGAAGCTCTTTCCACATTCCATGCATTTATATGGTTTCTCCCCAGTGTGAATTCTTTGATGGGAACTCAGGTTACTGCTCTTTTTGAAGCTCTTTCCACATTCCATGCATTTATATGGTTTCTCCCCAGTGTGAGTTCTTTGATGGGAACTCATGTTACTGCTCTGACTGAAGCTCTTTCCACACTGCAGGCCTTTGTACTTTCTCTCACCTCTCAGGGATGTTTCATGTGAAGTACAATCGCTGTGCATCATGATGCTCTTTCCTTGTTCAATGCATTGGCTTTCTTTATCCTCTGGGTGGCCTTTGTCAGGTCTATTGTTATATGAGGTTCCCTTGAATGTTTTTCTGCCCAGGGAACATTTTGTCTCTCTTTTTCCCCTGTTGATTTTTTCAGATGATCAGAAGTGCATCAACATCAATAGCAGCTGCTGGAGATTTCTTTTCCCTCTTGTTGTCCTGCATCCTTTCTTCACTTTTTCGCTATTTGTCCTCTTCATCACCTGTTGGAGAGAGAAAAAGAGATGAAAAAAGGAACCAGGGACCTGCAGACCTCTCAGCTTGACATCCATCTTAGGGAAAATTCTAGAGATTACAAAGCAGACACTCTGCAAGCAACTGGAAAACAATGCAGTGAGAACTAAAAGCCAACATAGAAAGAAGGAAAGAAATCGGCGTATTTAGCTTTGAGAAAAGAAGCCTCAGGGGTGAGACATAATAGAACTCTTTCTTAGAGGGGCCGGAATTAATTTGGGACCCACCCGACAAAATTAATGTGTGCAGAGAATTATAGGTGCAGCACATAAACAAACTCTCCCACACATTGGGTCCTTCTTCTTCTGTAGTGCGCCAATCCAGAACGGAGCTCTGCTGGCCCTTCCTTGCCTCTTCCTGCAGTCAGTCAATCATTTGCTTAGTGGGGAGAATCCTTGTCTCGTTTCCTCATCAGAGTGGTCAGCTGCTGGAGGAGGCAGGGAAGGGCAGAGCCATTTTGCAGACTAGATCACCAACAGAGAAGGACCTTGGTAGTTCATGACAAATTGTCAGTGGCTCGGCCAACCTAGGGCGTATGAAGAGGTTATGAATTTTGTTGGCAGTTGGAATTAATTTGGGCCCCTCTCTCCTTTCTGGACATGATAGCATTGAGCAGGGGATGGGACTTGATAGACTGATAGCCTCCTTCAAAGTCAAATGATTCTATCATTCGACATCATGGCTAGGGGACTCGTAGTTGCATGACGGGGGATGTCAGGAACATCCTCCTCATTCCTAATCATCTTTGTTACTCTGTCTGGGTAAGCAAAATAACACAAAGGGAAAGTTTCCACTGTGTTCATTAACCTTAAGAACAACACCCTTCCAAAATGCAATTACAGCCTCTTCCATGTGCCACTTCGGATGGAAACTGTGGCAAGTTCTAAAAACTTCAGAAAAAAACCTAAAACAAAACAAGATTAAATGCTAAAATGATTCCACCACTCCCATCATGTTAAAGATGCTATTCCACTAGGGGAAGGGGCCAACATGAGTTCCCAGTTTCACCAGCCTTTGAACCATAGGCTGAAAACCAGAAGGTGCAGAAATGGACAAAGCTTCTAACCCTAGATTCCCACTTATCCCCTTATTTGGGGGCAAAATACTGTTGACTTTGTACTTTAAAAACTCTGAAGTTAAATTAAGATTCGAGGAAAATATATTCATGCGCACTATAAAAAAGTGTTAAAAAGACACAAAGATTTTTACAAAGAAAAGCAACAAAAATCAGGGCAACTACACACACACACACACACACACACACAAAGTTTACACGAAGAGCACAACAACAAAAATTGAAACCATAAAACCTAGAAATCAAAATATAATATCGAACTGGAGTCCACGTTAAAAAAGTACAATACAAAGAGACTCACAAAATGTTTTACAGAGCACAACAAGAATTCAAAAACAAAGCAAACATTGTCACATTGTATAAGAACAAAGGAGACAGGGGCGACTGCAATAACTACCGTGGCATCTCTCTTCTTAGTGTTGTAGGGAAGCTGCTTGCCCATGTTGTGCTGAAGAGACTCCAGGTGCTTGCAGACAGAGTCTATCCAGAATCAGTGCGGATTTCAAGCGAATAGATCCACCACTGACATGGTGTTCCCCCTCAGACAGTTGCAGGAGAAATGCAGGGAACAGCCACTCTTTGTGGCCTTCATAGATCTCACAAAAGCCTTTGATTTGGTTAGCAGGGATGGCCTTGCTTAAAATACTTCCCAAGATTGGATGTCCACCTCAACTCCTTAACATCATCAGATCCTTTCATGAGCGTTACTGCCTTCGGGAGAGTCGCCTCTGATACCTGCCGTCCCTCAGGCACTGGATGAGAGACAGTGTCCTGGGGGAATTTCTGACCTGGACTCCCTTGGCCTGCAGGACTAGGCCCCTGCTGCTGCTTCGGGCTGCCCCACCCCTTCTTCAACACCAGCCACCTGGCTTGGAGGGGAGGGAGGCTGTAAAAGCCAGAAGCTTGTGCCAGGGACCTGCTGGACATAAATGCCATGGTGCAGAGCAACTGTCCCCCAGCACCACCCTCTGGACACTGTCAATACTGTCCCCCATGCTGTTTAACATCTACATGAAACCGCTGGGGGAGGTTATCAGGAGGTTTGGGCTGAGGATTCAGCAATATGCTGACGATACTCAGCTCTACCTCTCGTTTTCCACCAATCCAGGTGAGGCGGTTTCTGTGCTGAACTCGTGTCTGGACCTGATAATGGACTGGATGAGGGTTAATAAATTGAAACTCAATCCAGACAAGATGGAAGTGCTGTTAGTGGGTGCTTCGCCAGACAGGTTGGAGGGCCATTTCCCTGCCCTGAATGGGGTTACATTCCCCCTAAGGGACAGGGTCTACAGCTTGGGGGTGCTCCTGGACCCCAGTCTAACTCTGGAAGCCCAGGTGGACTCGGTGGCCAGAGGCGCCTTCCTTCAGCTGTGGAAATTATACCAGCTACGGCCCTACCTAGACAAGCGGAGTCTCATGACAGTTACACACGCACTGGTAACATATAGATTATTGAAATGCGATGTACATGGGGCTGCCTTTGAAGACGGTCCGGCGACTGCAACTGGTCCAGAATCGAGCTGCCCGGCTAGTGTGTGGTGGGGCCGCTAGGTAACTGAGCTTGGTGTGGTGGCAATGGAGAATGAGGACAGCACAGGAGAAAGGAAATTGGGGTAGGGAAGCAACCTAATTTCTCCTTCCACCAGCAAGAAAATCCTCACTGGACACAAGCCTGTGTATTCCAAAGCTTGAAAAATGCAGCTTGATAAAAGCTTCACTTTATTTTCCACAAACTACCTCTGACACTTAAATGTGCCTAAAGGGTGGTAATTAAAAACAATATGTCTCCATGGCTTGTGGCCACATCCTGATGAAAACATAGCCAGGACTATTAATGGCCCATTCTAGTTTAACCAAAAGACTTAGTCTTTATACTAATAATATGTCAGCTGGATTGCTGCCTTGTAGTGGCAAAGGGGCTTGAGTAACTCAGAGAAGCTATGGGCTATGCCGTGCAGGGACACCCAAGATGGACAGGACACAGTGGAGTCTACTATTGTGACATGCCTGGAAGTGAAAGGAAAGCCCAATGCTGCAAAGAAAAATACTGCATAGAAACCTGGAATGTAAGATCTATGAACCTTGGGAAGCTGGAGGTGGTCAAACAGGAGATGGCAAGAATAAACATTGACATCCTCGGCATGAGTGAACTAAAATGAACAGGAATGGGCGAATTCAAGTGACATGATTATCATATCTACTATTGTGGGCAAAAATCCCGTAGAAGGAATGGAGTAGCCTTCATAGTCAACAAAAGAGTGGGAAAAGCTGTAATGGGATACAATCGCAAAAATGATAGAATGATGTCAATACGAATCCAAGGCAGACCTTTCAACATCACAATAATCCAGGTTTATGCACCAACCACCATTGCTGAGGAGACTGAAATTGAACAATTTTATGAAGATTTACAACACCTTCTAGAACTGACACCAAAGAAAGATGTTCTTCTCATTCTAGGGGACTGGAATGCTAAAGTAGGCAGCCAAGAGATAAAAGGAACAACAGGGAAGTTTGGCCTTGGAGTTCAGAATGAAGCAGGACAAAGGCTAATAGAGTTTTGTCAAGAGAATAAGCTGGTCATCACAAACACTCTTTTCCAACAACACAAGAGGCGACTCTATACATGGAAATCACCAGATGGGCAATATCGAAATCAGATTGATTATATTCTCTGCAGCCAAAGATGGAGAAGCTCTATACAGTCAGCAAAAACAAGACCTGGAGCTGACTGCGGCTCTGATCATCAGCTTCTCATAGCAAAATTCAAGCTTAGACTGAAGAGAGTAGGAAAAACCACTGGGCCACACGCTAGCAAGGTTATGCTCAAAATCCTGCAAGGTAGGCTTCAGCAATATGTGGACCGAGAGCTCCCAGAAGTACAAGCTGGATTCCGAAGAGGCAGAGGAACTAGAGACCAAATCGCTAACTTGCGCTGGATCATGGAGAAAGCCAGAGAGTTCCAGAAAAATATCTATTTCTGCTTCATTGACTATGCAAAAGCCTTTGACTGTGTGGACCACAGCAAACTATGGCAGGTTCTTAAAGAAATGGGAGTGCCTGACCACCTTATCTATCTCCTGAGAAACCTATATGTGGGACAGGAAGCAACAGTTAGAACTAGATATGGAAAAAATATCAACAACCTCCGATATGCAGACGATACCACTCTGATGGCAGAAAGTGAGGAGGAATTAAAGAACCTTGTAATGAGGGTGAAAGACGAGTGCAAAAAACGGTCTGAAACTCAACATCAAAAAAACTAAGATCATGGCCATTGGTCCCATCACCTCCTGGGAAATAGAAAGGGAAGACATGGAGGCAGTGACAGATTTTATTTTCCTGGGCTCCATGATCACTGCAGATGGAGACAGCAGCCATGAAATTAAAACACGCCTGCTTCTTGGGAGGAAAGCGATGACAAATCTTGACAACATCTTAAAAAGCAGAGACATCACCTTGCCAACAAAAGTCCGAATAGTCAAAGGTATGGTTTTTCCTGTCGTGATGTATGGAAGTGAGAGCTGGACCATAAAGAAAGCTGACCGCCGAAGAATTGATGCCTTTGAATTGTGGTGCTGGAGGAGGCTCTTGAGAATCCCCTGGACTGCAAGGAGAACAAACCTATCAATTCTGAGGGAAATCAACCCTGAGTGCTCACTGGAAGGACAGATCCTGAAGCTGAGACTCCAATCCTTTGGGCATCTCATGAGAAGAAAAGACTCCTTGGAAAAAAACCTTGATGTTAGGAAAGTGTGATGGCAAGAGGAGAAGGGGACAACCGAGGATGAGATGGCTGCACAGTGTCTGCGAAGCAACCATCATGAATTTGACCCAACTCTGGGAGGCAGTGGAAGATAGGAGGGCCTGGCGTGCTCTGGTCCATGGGTCACAAAGAGTCGGACACGACTAAACGACGGCATATTATTGCCATTGCTGGCAATAATATGCCAGCAATTGGTTTTGTCTTTTCAGCTAAATCCTAACAGTATCCTAAGAATCAGAGAATCTTAGAATAATAAGAGTTTTTGTTTGAAAGGAAAGGAATATTGATTTTGCTCCTGTCTGAACTCTAAATTCAAGATAGCAACCCACTTGGGTCTCAAAATAATTTTTTTGAAAAGGCAGAGCAAAGTTAGAGAGAAATTCTTTAGATAGTAGACTTTGTATTAAGGAAATAGAGAAGCAAATTAGGGTTGTATATTGCCTTGTAGCGGTTATTTTTTTTAAATTCAAGGACCATTTTAAGAATAATGCAAAAGTCTGTTGACCAAAGCAACCTTCTACACACGAAAGTTGCTTAATGCAACATTTTCACATTATCTT
Source organism: Pogona vitticeps (assembly GCF_051106095.1). Classification (NCBI taxonomy): domain Eukaryota; kingdom Metazoa; phylum Chordata; class Lepidosauria; order Squamata; family Agamidae; genus Pogona; species Pogona vitticeps. The sequence goes on from NC_135784.1 coordinate 93,529,305, forward strand.
TTCAGAAGATTTTGAGAAGAATTTTCAAATTTTATGCCAATCACTTCACAGTCCTAAGGGTTTTACGGTAGTCAGAAAGTAATGAGTAACTAACACTCTTTGCAATATTTATTCACACAAATTACTTTGAGGGGGAGGGTTACAACAACATCCATAACAAATTACCTTAAAAACAACTTTCCAAGTACCCAACAAAACAATAAACAACTGAACTGCTGAATAGCTCAATGAGAGATGGCACGCCACCCCAAACCAACCCGTTTCTTTCCATGCTTCTGTTGCAATGGGCGGGAAGGTGGGCCAAGGGCAGGGGATTGTGGGAGTTGTAGTCTAAATCCCTTCTTGAAGCAAACTGTTATACTCAAGCCACTGACACGCTCCCCTTTTCACCTCCACTGAACAGATCCTCAGGGTTCAGGGAGAAAGAGGAGGGCTGACTTTCTGCAGTGTGTTTGCTTATGTCTCTCTAGGACAGCCCCGTGGATTTTGCCCTCAGCACTCTCAGTTCAATTTGAGAGCTTTCTCTCCCAAAGGATTTACACATAAAGGCACATCACAGCCATGTGTACAGAAGACAGGGGAAGATCTCAAGTCTGACGTTCCTCAAAGCCATTTAAAGTCGGCCAGGTGAACTTTCTTCCCCCTGACCGCCAGCAAGCCAAAACAGGGAAAACAAGAAAAGCCGGAAAAGCTGCCAAATTCCCACCCAACCAGGATGACCCGAGCCAGCCCTGTCCCTAGAAATCCTGCCGCGCCATCCCAAGCCGACCCATTTCTCTCTGCACTTCCCTTGCAATGGGTGGGAAGGTTGGCGGGAAGGCAGGATGGACAAACGGGGCTCGTCTCTCCCTCCCCACCAGGGTATGAGGCAGCGCTTCGCCGGGCGAGGATGGGGACCCGAGAGACCCTTCCACCCGATCCACACCCGGTGCTCCCCTGAGGGAGGAAGACGAGAGGTGGCATGCAGAAAGAGCGGGATCGTCTGGCGGTGGAGGCGGCACCGGATCCACTGCCAGCACCGTGGCTGCCTTCACAGGTTTGGCTCACTCCAGTCCCTCCCTACTGCCCTCCTTCTGTTCCTTTGTCCCCACGCCGCCCCCTTTCGTTCTACCGCCCCCCCCCCCGAAAAATGAAATTGCCCCCGCCGTTTCCCACCTCCTGCCAAGACCTGATTGGGGGGGGAAGATCCTCGGAGCCCCATAGAGGTGGGGGGGAGAAGGAGAGGGAGGGAGGAGGGGGGCGACCTCCGGGGGCTTCCGCTTCCTGTTAGAGCAGCGCCTCTTCCGCCTCCATAGCTCTAGGGTCCTCTCTTCCTCCCCCCCCACAGAGAATGGAGAGAGAGGAGAGGGGGAGGGGAGGTCATGAGGGGCCAACGATCTCTCCCCCCCCCCGAGTTTGTGCATACCTCCTCTTTTCTCTCCAAAGGGCCCCCGCAGGCCACCGTCGCCCCCCCCTCCAGAGCCCCCCCCGCCTTTCTCCAACCGCCGGACTTGAGCGCCAAGGGGGGGAGGGGAGAGCCTGGAGGGGGTTTGGTCGCTTTTCCGGGCGAGTCCCTGCCCCGGGCGGCCTCCACAACGCGGGGGGGGGTCCCTTCCACCTCCACCTCCCTCTCCCCCCCCTCCGGGCCAGGCTCTACCTTGAAGGGACGTTTTAGGCCTCCCGCGATCCTGAAACCTGTTGGGGGAAACTCAGCCCCCCCCAAACCCCACTCTCCTGGGGACGGGGGGGGGAGGGGGGCTACTTACCAGAAGGGCCACTAAAACCGCCTTCTCTGAGGGGAGACCTTCTGGCCAACTTCTCAACTGCACACGCGCCACAGCCCGCCCCTCACTGGCTGACCCATGCTCCCCCTCTGTGTGGGGGAAGAGGAGCGCATGCGCGGGAGGGAGAGGGCGCCGGGCACCCTGTGAAGGGGATCTCGCGCGTGCGCACAGATGAGCCATGGGTGGGGCTTGGAGGGCAGCCTGTCAGTCACTCGAGGGGGAAGAAAGGGGGTGGGGGGAACGGCGGTTCTTGCCCAAAGGGATGGGCTTCCGCCCGGAGACAGGTGACGTGTAAGAAGCAGGAGGAGGAGCTAGCTCTCATTGGGTCTCCCTTGTCTTCTGGGCGGAAACAGAACCTCTCCCTTGCGAGTCTCTGGGTTGCCAGGCAACCCCCCCCCACATAGATGCCCGCCATAATACGGCAGGGGGACGCCAAGGAGACAAGCTCTCGAGGGTTTCCACCCAGCAACAGGTGACGCGCAGGAGGAGTGAGTTCTCATTGGGTCTCCATTGTCTTCTGGGCGGAAACAGAACCTCTCCCCTGCGAGTCTCTGGGTTGCCAGGCAACCCCCCCCACATAGACGCCGCCATAATAGGGCAGGGGGACGCCCAAGGAGACAAGCTCTCGAGGGTTTCCACCCAGCAACAGGTGACGCGCAGGAGGAGTGAGTTCTCATTGGGTCTCTATTGTTCTTCCGTGGGTGGAGCCGGAGGAGGAGGAGGATGGCGGCCGGGGCGACCCCTCAGAAAAGGAAGCAAGGAGGGGGAGGAGGTTTTCAGTTAGGGATGAGTTAGGGTCAGAGTTGGGATTTCAGTTAGTCAGGACTTAGAGAAACAGCTAGATAGTCAAAGGTAGATGATGATGATGATGATGATGATGATGATAATAATAATAATAATAATAATAATAATAATAATAATAATAATAATAATAATAATAATAATAATAATAATAACTTATTGTCATTGTAAGTATATACACAGTATACCCATACAACGAAATTCACAGACACCCAGATACCGGACACATGCACACACATAAAATTCCCCACCCACTAAAAGTCCCCCACTAAAAAATACAAACATCTACACCGCAGGCCAAGTAACACAATCCAACTAATTATTCACTACTGGTGGTCTTTAAGCTCATTATTAAGTGCAATTATAGATGGTAACAGGGTGGCTGTTACCAGACGGTAACAGTTCAAAAAAGTTATAAGCAGGATGGGAAGAGTCTTTCAGGATGCTATGTGATTTCCTTAGACAGCGGGATGTGAAGATGTCCTCCAGGGTTGGTAGCTGGAGCCCGATGATATTCTGGGCAATTTTAATGGTTCTCTGTAGAGCTTTTTTGTCCGCTACAGAGCTACTCCCAAACCATGCCAGAATGCCATAGGTTAGGACACTTTCAATGGTGCTACGATAGTATGACAGAAGTAAATGCTGAGATAAATGTAACTTCCCGAGCATTCTCAGGAAATACAGCCTCTTCTGTGCCTTCTTCATTAGCATGTTGGCATTTATAGTCCATGAGAGGTCCTCTGAGATGTAAGTGCCCAGAAATTTAAAACTACCAACTCTCTCCACTTCCTCACCGTTTATGTACAGTGGTAAATGTACATTTCTCTTCCTCCTAAAATCAATTATGAGTTCTTTAGTTTTTTTGATGTTAAGTGTAAGATTATTTTCTTTACACCAAAGTATCAACCCTTGTACTCATTGTTTTTATTTATGAGCCCCACCACTGTCGTATCATCTGCAAATTTAATAATTGCATTGGTGTTATACAGTGGGGTGCAATCATGTGTGTACAGGGAATAGAGGAAGGGACTTAGCATACAGCCCTGGGAAGCTCCTGTACTTAGTACCAGGGTAGAAGAATGGTGGGATCCCATCCTTACTGACTTTGGCCTATCTGTCAGAACGTCCTTTATCCACACGCAGATTTTCTGAGGTAATCCCAGGTTGATCATTTTAAAAAACAACCTATTTGGTAGAATGGTATTAAAAGCAGAGCTATAATCTACAAACAACAGCCTTGCATAAGTTCCCTTTTGTTCTAAGTGGCTCAATACAGTATGGAGTACAATGGACACAGCATCATCAGTAGATCTATTTCTCCTGTATGCAGATTGCCATGGGTCCAAAGAAGGTGGAAGACTAGCCTTAATGTAATCCAGCACCTGTGGGATGTGAGGATAGTAATGAGTAAATACACAAGTTGGTTAAATGGCAAAGTAAACACAAGACATTTCAATGATTGTGATTATGAGTAAATAAATAAAGAGCATCTGTAACTTTAATAGGAAAATGTGAAGGGAAGAGGAAAAGGGGACGACAGAGGATGAGATGGCTGGACAGTGTCACCAAAGCAACCAACATGAATTTGACCCAACTCTGGGAGGGAGTGGAAGGCAGGAGGGCCTGGCTTGCTCTTGTCCATGGGGTCACAAAGAGTCAGACACAACTAAACAACTAAACAACAACAACAATCATCCTTTTTAACCCTCCTCTGAATTTGTTTCATTTTTGTCAGCATCCTTCTTGAAGTGGACACAGTCCTCTAGATGAGGCCTAACCAGGGCCCGAACACAGGGGGAACTAATACATTGCAACCAGATGCCCAGGGGCTATAGCATCTGACACAGTCCTTGTTGACCTGGGTGATGACCGAGCTGGTATGGATTTCTGTTTATTTCCTCTCATCCTAATTGACGGTTCGTGGACACAGTTGGTCTGGCTTCTCAGCTGAGACCTGTCTGGCTTAGGAGACCCTTCAGCAAAGATCTCAACTTCACTGGAACATGCAAGTCCCTTTGCCTCAGCAAGGCCTGTGCCCATGGAGGGGAGGATGAAGATGATAATGGTGATGATGATTCAAAAACTCCAGGCACAGTCAAAATTATAAAAACATTGACTGGTATCATATAACAGATACAAGTTTTAATAAAAAAAATTTGTAGGCACCCTTCAGTCTTGAGAGACTATGGTAATGTGCTCTATTATGAGAGGACTTGGAAAAGAGGCCGTCCCGAAAGCAGCAAAATCAGGGAGCTGGACAGGGGACAGACTGTGTTTGTGGAAGGGACTGTCACTCTCGAATCGGCCTCCTCAGCCGCACTAGACACTGTTCCAAGTCCTCCATACAGAGCACGTTACCATAGTCTCTCAAGACTGAAGGATGCCTACACACATTTACTTATCAAAAACAAACTAATAATGAACATGATTTCATTTATCCACTCTGCTTCTTGTGTACTTTCACAGACATTCACTATCAACTGATATTAACAGATTTTTCAGATGAGGCATACTTCATTCTTGAGAGACTATTGTAACATGCTCTGTATGGAGGTCTTGGAACAGCGTCTAGTGTGGCTGAGGAGGGCGATTTGAGAGTGACCATCCCTTCCACACTGCAGACAAATACAATCTGTCCCCTGTCCAGCTCCCTGGTTTTGCTGGTTTCGGGACTGCCTCTTTGCCTTGGCCTGCTGGACGAGGGTCTCTACAAATTGGGAGAGGCCATGATGCACTGCTTGCCTCCAGGCTGGATGCTCAGATGTCAGGGTTTCCCATCTGTCGAGGTCCATTCCTAAGGCCTTCAGATATTAACAGACTGTAAAGAAAAATAACTCTCAGCAGACAAATGGGTCTCTCTTTGAATTCAGAGCCATGGAGGGAACCATTGATTAATGCTGGACAGATTGACAGCTACTTCCAGCCGAAAAACCCTCACAGACAAACAAGCTACAAAGCAACAAATAAGGTTTTAAAAAAAACTCCAACTGTTTATTCAGAATTGCAATCCCCTTCATCTCATGATTCATACAAATTTTTAACACTTGCCTCCATCTTTCGTTCCAATCCGGAAATCTGCCTTGGTGCCATTTTGTTGAGTTTGTGCAGCTGTTTTCTCAATCAGCAGACAGTGATCGGCACAAAGATCTGAGATTTTAGGAGACACCAAAAGGAGCGACAACAAATGTCAGGAACCAAACATCAAGAGAGAGGTCCTGTCTATTTCAAAGTCCTTCCCTCCTAGAAGACTCAGAGAAAGTCATTCCGGACACAATATAAGGACAGAGAGTGGTGGATCACCCTCAGGAGTTGCCCTCCTGCCTCTTCTCTTGATGGATGGCTTTCTGTTCCTGAGATCAAAGTGATCGAAAGGGCCCAGTTACTGTTCCAAGGAGGGAAGCTCCTTTTCTGGACCAGCAGCATTTCCTCTCTTTCTAAGCTAGTGGTTCTGAGCCTGGGGTCCCCAGATGTTCCTGGACTCAAACCGCCAGAAGCCTTCACCGCTCGCTGTGCAGTTGTAGTCCAGAAACATCTGGGGAACCAAGTTTGGGATGCATAGTTCTAAATTGACATTTGACAAGCACAACCCCTTCAAAAGGACTCACCCATTAATCACAATTGACTTTATGGCACATTATGACGACGATGATGAATATAATCATCAATTTCAGGAAATTCCCCTTGAGATAGACAGCAAGTAGGTTCTGTTTTTGCAAAGAGAAGATGATTGAATAATGCTGCTATTGCAAATAATGAATATATTCCCTTTGTTAATGATCCCGCTGATGTGAGGGATTTTTGAGGAAGTCTCGAGAAACTAGGCAAGAGGAAATGGACAAGGGGATCCTATTGTATGTAATTGAGCCAAGCAGAAGAGGAGGAAACAGTAAGAAAGAGGACTGGGCGGGGGGTTGGGAAAAGAGGAACACAGACCAAAAAAGGACAAAAATAAATAAAGAGTCCGGAGTCTAGCTAAAGAAGGGAGTGGGAGATGAAAACAGGGGCGGGACTTCACATATAGGGTTTGGGCAGTTGTACACTTTTGTTAGAGATCATGATTTTGGTGGAGGAGGAGAAAGGGGATTAAAGAGAAAACAGCCAACATGATCTTCGGTGGGGGGTAGGAGAAATGCTGCATCTTGGGCTAAAAGAAAGCTGAATTAGTCATTCATTGATAAAGAAAAAAAACACTCTGTTCCCCCACCAGCTTCCCCTGTGACTGAGCTTGCTGGGGTTGTGAGCTGTTACTATTTAAAATGTTATATAAAGGATCTATTGCAATTTTATTATTTTGATGTCATTCCTTAGATTCCTTAGCAGTGCTAGAAACATTTTGAGTGATCGCTCCGTTTTACAATGAAATTGCTTTGCAATGCATTTTTTGCGATCGCAAAAGCGATCACTTTGCGATGTTCCCTATGAGGGAATTTCACTTTGCGATGATTGGTTCCCTGCTTGGGGAAGCAAGCATCACAAAGTGATGATTTTAGAACAGCTGATCGGCGGTTTCAAAATGGCCACTGGGTAAACAAAATGGCCACCCGCTGTTTTCTGGGACGGATTCCTCGCTTAAGAGGCACCAGAAATGGCCGTGCTATGGAGGATCTTCGCTGAACTGTGAGTTTTAAGCCCATAGGAACACATTAATCGTGTTTTAATACGTTTCTATGGGCTTTTTATTTTTGCATTGCGACATTCTCGTCCTGCAGCGATTTTTGCAGAATGAATTAACGTCACAATGCAAGGCACCATGTAATGGAAAAACATTTTGAGGTGTTTCACGTTGATCCGGCAGAGAGGAGGGCTAACCGGATCCCTCTCAAGACCAGATCCTGAGCTGAGGATCAACTGCAAGAGGGGGGGCGGCTTCCTTGTTGCGTTGCTTGTGTGAACCCAGACCCTCTTTTCCCCGAAAGGCAGGCAGGAAAGAATCAGGAGAGAGAGAGAAGGGGGTGTACTTTCCTTCACGGGATCTTTCTGCAGCGGAGGCTGGAAGGGGGATCCATCTCGGTCTTTTCTTGGAAGTCGTTCTCACCCCACGGCCAAAACTGTTCTGGTCTTTGGGTCCCGAAGGCGCCATTCAGGGCCATCGGCTGTGCAAAAGACCTGCCCCCTCGCTCCTCCTTCCAGGGGATTCACCCTCCTGCCTCCCCTTCTGGGCTCTCCATGGGCTGGAGCAAAAAAGGGGGCTTTGGAAAGAGGCCAGAAGAGGCTCCGGTCCTTCCACATGGAGAGCAGGAGGAAAGAAGGACCTGAAGGCAATCCAGCCTCTCCTTCTGGGGAGTCTCCCTCTCCCAGCGGGTCTTTTGCAGAGTGAATGGCTCTGAAGGGCCCGTTCCAGACGAAGTGATTACCAAATGCTTTCTTTTACTGCAGGGGCAACTGACACCAAGACACCCCCACACACCCTCAGTGGGCGCCTTTCCTTGGCAGTGAGCTCAAAGGGAAGAGCAAAGCAAGGTTGAGGGGTTGGAAGACAACCGGTGAGAAAAGTCATGAGACCTGAACTCTGCCCGCCTTGGGTCGGCAACCCCACGACACACGGGGCCCTTGGCCCACGGAGGGGGCGCAGAGGCCGAGGGGCGCCTTTGGAGACACGCTCTGCGTTAGGATCCCTAAAGTGACAAGAAATAACAAAGGGTCCCATGAGAACAGAGGTCCACTACATCACACGGGCTCTGGTGTTTTCTAGATGTTGATTTTGTTTATCATTTTTAGTGTAGCTTTGGTTTGATTCTTTTTAAGGTTTGTAGTCTTGCTGTTTTTAGCTTTTAAATCTTGTGTTTTAAAGATTTACATAAACTGCCTTGTGATCTTTTTAAAGAAGAAAGGTGGGGTAAAAATATTTTAAAGAAATAAATTGTGGACAAAATGCCATCTTGTGTGTTGACGCTTTCATCGCAGGTGTCTGTGGGAAGCATCGTTCCTGTTGCTCTCTGGTTCCCTGCTGTTGCCTCCCCTCCTTCCTGAGATGGGGGAGCTTTGATCTCGGAGCCCAGCGTGAGATGCTCCTCCCTCCCTCCCTCCCTCCCTCCCTCCCTCCCTCCCTTCCTTCCTTCCTTCCTTCCTTCCTTCCTTTCTTTCCAATAGAAACATGTGGAAGGCACATCCCGGAAGGAAATGTTTTTGATTTGCTTTATCCATAAAGCCTCCAGGATGATCTTTTCTATTTTGTTTTCCTCCTAGGAAGGGGTGAGACTGAGTTGATGTCTCTTTGCTCCTTTGGGGACCAAAAACGAAAAGGCAAATCCCAGATTCCCTCCAACATTTGCAAGGTCAGTGAAATTTCAAGAGGTGTGACAGAGTTGCAGTATTACCAGGAGGCACTAGGTGACGCTAACCAGTCGAATTCCCCAGAGAGATGAAGATACCAGGCAATAAGACAGGGTTGATAGCAGAAAATTTGTATTAACTCAATTTGTTTGTAGAATATATACATACACATATAGCTTTGTCCTTATTTCCAGTCCTGTAGTCATACACAGCAGTTCCAACATAGTTCAGGCATAAATCAGGTCAAAGTCTTTGTAAATCAATTTAGCAGTCATATACCATATAATTCAGTCCAGCAGTCAGAGTCCTTCTCCAGTAAGCTGACCACTCTGACTAAAGCTCTTTCCACATTCCATGCAATTATGTGGTTTCTCCCCAGTGTGAATCCTTTGATGTAACTTAAGGTCAGCAGTCCTACTAAAGCTCTTTCCACATTCCATGCATTTATGTGGTTTCTCCCCAGTGTGAATCCTTTGATGTGACCTAAGATTATCATTGAAACGAAAACTCTTTCCACATTCCATGCATTTATGTGGTTTCTCTCCAGTGTGAATCCTTTGATGTGACCTAAGATTATCATTGCAACGAAAACTCTTTCCACATTCCATGCATTTATGTTGTTTCTCCCCAGTGTGAATCCTTTGATGTAACTTAAGTGCACCACTCTGACTAAAGCTCTTTCCACATTCCATGCATTTATGTGGTTTCTCCCCAGTGTGAATCCTTTGATGTGACCTAAGCTGACCATTCTGACAAAAGCTCTTTCCACGTTCCATGCATTTATGTGGTTTCTCCCCAGTGTGGGTCCTTTGATGTAACTTAATGGCACCACTGTGACTAAACCTCTTTCCACATTCCGTGCATTTATGTGGTTTCTCTCCAGTGTGAATCCTTTGATGTACCCTAAGGTCACCACTGTGAGTAAAGCTCTTTCCACATTCCATGCAATTATGTGGTTTCTCCCCAGTGTGAATCCTTTGATGTGACCTAAGCTGATCATTCTGACAAAAGCTCTTTCCACATTCCATGCATTTATGTGGTTTCTCCCCAGTGTGGATCCTTTGATGTAACTTAATGGCACCACTGTGACTAAACCTCTTTCCACATTCCATGCATTTATGTGGTTTCTCCCCAGTGTGGGTCCTTTGATGAACCCTAAGCTGACCACTCTGACTAAAGCTCTTTCCACATTCCATGCATTTATGTAGTTTCTCCCCAGTGTGGATCCTTTGATGTAATCTAATGTTACCACTCTCACTAAAGCTCTTTCCACATTCAATGCATTTATGTGGTTTCTCCCCAGTGTGGGTCCTTTGATGTGACCTAAGATGACCACTGTGACTAAAGCTTTTTCCACATTCCGTGCATTTACACGGTTTCTTCCCAGTGTGAGTTCTTTGATGTGAACACAGATTTCTTCTCCCGCCGGAACTCTTTTTACATTCCATGTTTTTGTATGATTTCTCCCCAGGGTGAGTTCTTTAACCTGAACTAGGAGCACTGGTCTGAAGCTGTCTCTTTAAGCCCTTTCTCCTCTAGCTCATGGCTTTTTCCAAGCTTTTCGTTCCGACTCTTTTCAGGGCCAGAAGAAGTGACTCTGTATAATTCTGCCCATCGAGTTTGTTACCTGATAGAGAAAAAAGAAGATGTCTTGAGAACGTAGCACAGAGTAGAATCTAACTGGAGGTCAAAACAAAGAGTTTGCTCTGTCTTTGTTCCCTTTGAAAGGCATATGTCTCCTGAAGGCTTTACTGGCAACATTTGAAAAATTTGCCGTATTGTGAAAATAGCATGAACTTCCCAAAGGGACAGTGATGGGAATATATAGTTGATTAATATTAACCACTATCCTAAATAATATTAATCATTGGTCATCAAGTCAATTCTGACTGATGCCAACCCTTTTTTCAGGGGTTTCTAGGTAAAGAATACTCAAAAGTCGTTCCCCATTCCCTGCTTCTGGTACTGTGCAGTTTCCCGAGGGCCACACAGGCTGACCTTACTCGTGGGAGACACAGCGGGGAACCTCTGGTTCTGCAAGCAGATATTTAAACCACTGACCCTGAAGAAAGCTTTTTAGAAATTTTAGCTATTTTTACTTAACTGGAACTTGTGTAACGAACTGAATTTTCTATGAAACTTTATTTTTTCAATAGAAAATAAATCTTAAAAATCTACAGGACTGCTCTCTTGAACAGTGAGTCTGCTGAGCCTGCTTCCAGGAGTAGCAAGGCCACGATATTGCTATCAGATGGAGTCCTAATCCTCTGAGCTTTAGTGAGTCTTAAGGGACTACAAAGCCCAGGTGTCTGTACTTGCTAGCTACAAGCAAGTGCAGAAGAGAAAGTTTAGCCGCCTAGAGTGGTCATATCGACCAGATAGGCAGGATATAAATAGAATATATAAATAGAATAAATAGAATAAATAAAGGTTTAAGGCTAGGCTTACTGGAAAGGATTTGTGCCAGCGGACGATTAAAGGGACTCAGCCCAGCAGAAATGGGATATATAGATACCTGGAGGGTCTCTGGCCGAAGGAGTAGCGCTCTGTAGAGAGAGGCTGGTCCTGACAGGAGTGAATTCTTCATTTCACCCTCTTGGATCCCAAAAGAGGAAAGGAGAAATTCCGGGGAGGCCCCATGCCAGGCTGTCCAGGGTTGGAATCTCACAGACAGCACCTGCTCTTGGTGACCACAGGGTTGAGCCCAGCAGGACTGGGAAACAAAAGAAAAACACTCTGCACGTGTTCAGAGAAGCACTGCTGTAGACAGTAAAACTGGGACTCACGCAACCCGGGTTCGAATCCCCACTCGGCCCGGGAACTGACAGTGTGTGCTTGCTTTCACAAACCAGAGGTCTCCCGAATGAATGTGTGACAGAATGAAGTTGACAGAAGAGACTCAAAGTGAACCTCAGAATATGGGGATTTCACACCAACTCAGTCTCCTTTGCACTCTCATGCCCCATCTCGGTGGCCCCTCTTGCCCTCACCAGGCACTCTGGAAGGTCTGGTAGAAGGCACCCTCCAAACGCTCCCGATGCTTCCTACGATTGGGCTAAAATTCTCTGAAATACTGATGTCAGCTTTACAATGAATCGCATCCTGCGATTCATAGGGTTATCGTTTAATAAACAAACACAGTGTTGCATCTGATCTCAAAGAAGGAAAGAGATCTCACCTGCTATTCAAGTTTTCAGGGGGCTTTGGAGTTTGATTCTTGTCTTTTCGTCTGGAAAAAATTGGGAGAGCATCAGCTGAGTCTCACCCCATCCTAGGGAGAGAAGAAAAAAACAAATCATTCTGAAGGCTTCTTGATTCGACAAAACCAAAATCTTTCTCTTAGGATAGAAGCCTTTGTGTTTTTAACAATCTGGAGAATTCAATTCTTTAAAAAAATACTCTCCTGCTTATGAATGTGCAGGGGCATGTGTGTGTGCTTCTATACCTATGATTCCAAAAGCCAGGAAATAGCCCAAAACTGCTGCGCAATCTCGTGCCTGGCTTGCCAGCAGGAAAAAGGAGACCAAGCCTGACAGAGCAAAGGGCGGCTGAAGGTTGACCACTATCCAAGGAGGACATCCAGAGGGTCTACAGCAGGGGGTCCCCAATCTTGGGCCTCCAGATGTTCTTGGACTTCTGCTCCCAGAAATCCTGGCCAGCAGAGGCGGTGGTGAAGGTTTCTGGGAGTTGCAGTCCAAGAATATAAGGAGGCCTGAGGTTGGGGACCCCCTGGACTCTGCAGGAGACCCTCTTCTGCTTGTTACCCTTCACAGCCCTGATCATGGCTTTATGTCTGGGGGAGGAGTGGTCACTTGACGAAAGGGGGAGTCAGCTTCCCTCATGTGGTGTCACTCTGGGAACGGCAATGGTGTGTGTGTGTGTGGGACTCCTGTTCAAGCCCCCCCAACCCTCAGCCTGTGGAGTGTTTCAGGTTTCCATTAATATCCCGTATTATTTCACAGAGGCATGAAAAACCGGAAAGAGGCTATGCAGAAGAATGTGGTGGTCCGGCACCCCCCGTGTGATGATGACAGACAACTTCCGTCTGCTTTTTAAGACCTTCCAGGGAGGGCCTTTGCTCAGCCTCTCCAGCCCCCAAGGTCCGGTCGTCCAGCCGACCACCATCCCCTGTGCCAACAGAGACAGTAAGACAAACAAAGAGGAGGAAAGTAATTTTGAATGAATGAATTCTATGCTAATTAAGAATCTAATGACTGAATATCCTGCCTCTAAAAAAGTCTCTTCTTGGAAGATTCAGATAATTTCCTGATAATTTTTTGAACCAAAATCATCAGCAGCAAACCTCTCTCTCTCTCTCTCTCTCACACACACACACACACACACACACACTTTTCCCAGGGTAGGAAACGGGCAGCCCCTCCCCCCAGGGGCTCTCCTGCCCCCCCATCGCTCTGGGTGGGAAGAGTGGGGTGGGGGGTGTTGAGGGTCTGGGTTCGGGTGAGAGCCTGGTTCGGGTTCCAGGAACTTGCCTCCCTTGCAGGGGCATCAGCACCTGCCTTGGCTGCCACATGGGGCGGCATAGAAATGAAATATCCTCATCATCATCCACATCCTCTGCATCCTCCTCCAGGATAAGGTCGTGGATTACCTGGGCCTTACTGGATGCAGACCTGGCATTCAACAACACCAGGCGTAGAGTGGAAGGATGACTGAACTGGCTGCCTCGATACTGAGGGTTGGTCTCAGTCACAGAACAATGGACAGCCTTCAAACATCTGTCCATCGTTCTTCTTACATGAGTGGAAACTGAGCCAACGCCATACCTTCCTCTACCCGTGACCACAGAAATATTTTGGGGCCCCTCGCTGGGAAGGCAGGCCTTCCATTCCATATCCAAAAAGGGGGAGGGAGGGAGGGAGGGAGAGGAAGGCAGGAAGGTAGGGGGGAAAAGGAAAAGAAGAAGAAATAAAAAATAAAAAATATATAAGGCAAAATTAACTTAATACATATAAATCAAATAATAAAAGAAAAATAAACCATATACAGTGCATATAAATAATATACATGGCATGCCACCCAGGGCCAGGCTTCCGGCTTTTATGGCCTCCCTCCCCTCCCAGCCAGGTGGCTGGTGTTGTGGAAGGGGGTGGGGTGTCCTGAAGCAGCATCAGCAGTAGCAGCAGGGTCCCAGTCCTGAAAAGGCCGAGGGAGTGCAGGCCAGAAATTCTCCCAGACACAGTCACTCACTTATTATTAATAATAAGACCAAAAGACAAAAACTTGTGTATTTTAAGGTGAGCTTTTGTCAGAGGTGAATGGTTGCATCTCCTACGTGCAGTAATTCAGGACCAGTGTTTAAGTGAGCCGTTCTTCTGAAGTCTGTTTGGTAAAAATTCCTACAAGAGAAAGAAATAAGAATACAGAATAAGAACAAAGAAAAGGGGAAGGGAGGGGTGCTATAAAGACCAAATGTGTGCAGTAAAATAATTAAAAGGGTATCAGGCAAAATCCAAAAAAACCCAAAACAAGACAAGACAAAAGAGAGAAAGGAAAACACGTGATACCTTAAAGACTAACCATTAGGTTTTAATGTAAGCTTTCATGGACTTAATTAAAGGGCCTGCGGGCAGGGTTTAGTCCTCATGTGTGCATTAATGTTTTGTGGCCTGTTGTGCGTTATTAGTTACTTGAGATTGGAGGGTTATCAGTAAGCAAGTACAGGTCTGACTCTGCACCCAAAAGGCTCAAGTACTCTTGGTCAGGATGGGCTGGCAGTCACTTCAGACACATGTCAACGGTCTCAGTTGTGGATTAAAAGTGATAACGAGCACCGTTCAGTATTGTATTTGCCTGGACCCGAGACCCTATTTATGTCTGTTGAGATCGGAAACAACAGGGAAAAAAAGGAAAGTGTGGGAATCAAAGCGAGCCGATGAAAGAGACTTGGAGATAATGGGAAATCACTTCCACTACAAAGCCAGTGAGGGGGTTCCTCGTTTCTTGCTTCTGCAAAAGACCGTGTGGAGGTACTGATGATACTTACCAAGGGCAAACATGCTGGAGTCTTTCTTTCAAGCACACGGAATATTTTCTTCACCTTTGAAGACCTGCCTTAGGGTCTTCTGAACACAGTCTTCCTTGAGAACATGTCAGCCCGTTTAAGGTATCCATGGGCCTTATCCAAACCTGAGCAGGTTCCCCATCCGGTTACTCTGAAAGAGGGATGAAGGAGAGGCCATTCCTGAAGATTTCCCCTCTTGATTTGTGGATTTCTCCCAAAGGATGCAGCCTGGCTCACTCACTTGAGCCATCTCAAGTGAATGGATGCACCTTTCCCCATTCTCCCTCCCTCTTTCCTCTGCCTGTTTCCTTTGTCAGAGGGTTCCCTTGCAGTCCAGGCAGGCTTTTGGCTTAGGAAGAAGCTGGATCACCTTTCGGGGTGCCTTCTGCCGGGGCTTAATGGAAGGTGGGGAGCGACACCCTTCCTCAAGTCTCCCCAACCCTCTGTTACACACACACACACACACACACACACACACACACACACACACACACACACACACACACACACACACACACAGACAGAGATACCTCAAGTGAGAAGGATCCTTGAATTGTCGTAGATCTAAAGGGCCAGTGCTGCAGAGAAGTCTGTCATCCATGATTAGGGTTCTTTAAAAGAAAAGCAGCCTCGTTTCCTTGCCTTCTTACCACGCATCTCAGCCCATCCGCAAGAGACGGAGACCCCCTTACGCTCTCGGTCGTCGCACCAGTGGATCCCCCTCTCTTTTCTTCATTTCAAAAAACACTAGCAAAGGACCACCAACGAAGGCTGTGGAGGGGGATTGGAATAGTCTGTGTGCTCTGTGGGTTGGGGGGGGAAGAAAGCATTATAAGCAGCCTCTCTCCGATTCGGCACCCCCCCCCCATTTTTGGACATGGGTGAGGGGATCCAGTACTTTAGCCATCTCATGAGAAGAGAAAACTCCTTGGAAAAGACTCTGACGTTAGGAAAGTGTGACGGCAAGAGGAGAAGGGGACAACAGAGGACGAGATGGCTGGACAGTGTCTGCGAAGCAACCAAGATGAATTTGTCACAACTTCAGGAGGCAGTGGAAGATAGGAGGGCATGGCGTGCTCTGGTCCATGGGGTCACGAAGAGTCGGACATGACTAAACGACTAAACAACGAGGACGATGGGATTGTCTAGGAATGTATTCTAGTTTTTTGTTTGTTTGTTTTTGCCACACCCACTGAGACTGGTTTTGGGGGGAGGGAGAACATTCCTTAGGCAACATTTGTTTCCCTGAAATAAAGTCAACATTGCATAAGTCGTTGTTTTGTCTGGTGTTTTTTTAAGTGCACACTTACAATGGCCAAATTAGAAATTCCAAGTTCCCAATTTATTTAGTAGATTTGGACACCCAGCTGAAGAAAAATAAGATTGACCAATCACTGATGTTTGATCAGAGAAGCCAAAATAGGAGCAGAGTATTTTTTAGGCAGCACTATTTTTATTTTTATTTACAAATGCATATTCATTTTGTTGGACTTTGTTCTCATTTTGTGTTTATTTTTTCATTTATTCATTTATTTGATTTATATCCCGCTCATCTGGTCTGGTCGACCACTCTCCATGTTGACACATTCCTACGGGAATACATCCGCCCGTGTTCGCCTGCCTTCCCCATCACTCTGTTTCCACCTATGCTTTTCCGGGCCCCTGTGCGCATTCACACATGCTCAGAGACACACCTGCCAGGGACCTCAGAAGAAGCAAGTGTGCATGATGGAGAGAGACTGAACATGAACACATGCAGACACATGAAAGTGAGGAATAGATAAGGGAGCCACCAGTGTGTGTGTGTGGGGGGGGAATTCTCCCAGAAGATAGATAAGTGACTCAGATTCCCTCTCCTTGGTCTCCTTCAACTATCTGGAAGCGATGGGATGCGGGAACTCCAGCTGGCAGGATCAGCTGATCCCAAATTTGAACCACTAATAGGGCTTCTGGCCATCCAGCCCCTTGTTGTCCTGAGTCTGATTCTTCCCTGATCTTCATCTTTTTCTCCTGGCAAATCCCAAAGAAGACAATGAACCTCCAACGGGCCATTTACTCAACAGGAAGAAGAAAAGCAGACCTCTCTAGGATCTTCATTGGCCTTTCCAGACCTCCAGACAATCCTTTTAGCATAGAGACAGAAGAAGGGGATTAGATTTGAGATGAATCTTCGCCTGGGGTGTTCATGACCTCCGCTGTACTCATGGTGGCCATCATCCTCTTTGAGACCATGAGACCTCACCTTGAGACCTTTGAGGCACATCTCTGCTACTAACCTAAACCCATCCTTGAGTTGTTCTCCAGTTAAAACCAGGGTGTGGCATTCACGTTCTGTGGGTGTTTTTCGAAACCTGGCCACAGCTGGGAAGCCAGCGCCTTAGCCGAGATCCGGTAGAACCCACTCTTCTTCTGAGAGGTACACAACCCGTTCCTGATGAACGTCTACAGCCTGAAGTGCCGTCCAGAAAAGGAGATAGATTAGGGAGTTCACTCCAGAATTCAACCCATCGCCTTCCTCGGAAGCAGCTTAGATAGAAGCCAATGGAAGGGGGGGGGGGCTGATCCTTCGGAGCCCGAGGGCAATGTAGGAGGATCCCTTGTATTTTCCCCTCTGCTTTACTTCTAAAAAAAAACCAACAGTATTGATCCCTGGTGATGCATATTTAGGACTCTTCTTGAAAGCAGAGAAGGAGAACCAAGAGCTTCATCTCTTTCTCTCCCTGAATGATGGCCTTCAGTGAAAAGATTTGAGACAAAAGTTTAAGGAATAATCTTTATCTAATTCTCTTAGGAAATGTAAACAGGACATCCTAAGAAAACCATAAAACTACAAAGGCTACATAACAAAACATGCCAAAGAGTAAAAGCAAGAAGGAGGGCGGCAGGTCTTAGGCAAGCACACATGGTCTCTGCCTCGCTCCATCAGTCAGCACCGGGGAAGAGTGGGCTTGCGAGAGAGCAAAGACAATTAATCCCCTTTTATAGTGCCTCCCAAAAAGAGAGATAGGTGAAGTCTTTAAACCCATTAACCCGCCATGGGTTGAGTGTTGGATCTTGCCAGATCCCAATACCCCTTCTCAAGATCTAACATGAATACATTTAGGCTACATAATCCATCACATGATCAAGCAGCTTTTACTTCTGGGACTTCTCAGTCCACGTACTGCTGAAGTCTACCTTGAAGGATACTGAGCATAACCTTTCTAGAGTGTCAAATGAGTGCAAATGTACGGTAATTGGAGCATTTTTTGGCACTGCCCTTCTTTGGAATTGGGATGTAGACTGATCTTTTACAATCCTCTGGCCACTGCTGGGTTTTCCAAACTTGCTGGCATATTGAGTGTAGCACCTTACCAGCATCATCTTTTAAGATTTTAAATAGTTCAACTGTAATGCCATCACCTCCTCTGGCCTTGTTGTTAGCCATGCTTTCTAAGGTCCACTTGACTTCACTCTCCAGGCTGTCTGGCTCAAGGTCAGCAACCACACTACAGTATCTGGGTTGTCCAGGATATCCAAATCTTTCTGGAATAATTCATCTGTCTCCAATTTTCCTGAACAGATCTCTGGTTTTTCCTTTTCTATACTTTTCCTCTCTTTCTTTGCATTGTTCATTTAAGAAGGCCCTCTTGTCTCTCCTTGCTATTCTTTGGAAGTCTGCATTCAGTTTTCTGTAACTTTCCCTATCTTGTGGTTGTTGTAGGTTTTTCGAGCTCTTTGGCCATGTTCTGAAGGTTGTTCTTCCTAATGTTTCTCCAGTCTCTGTGGCCGGCATCTTCAGAGGACAGCATTCTGTGCTCTGGTGCTGTCTTCTGAAGATGCTGGCCACAGAGACTAGCAAAACGTTAGGAAGAACAACCTTCAGAACATGGCCAAAGAACCCGAAAAAACTACAACAACCATTAGATCCGGGCTATGAAAGCCTTCGCAAATACATTTCCCTATCTTCCTTGCATTTAGTTTCCCGTCTCTTCTCTGCTATTTGTAAGGCCTCATTGGACACCCACTGTCCTTTTTTGCATGGGATGGTTTTTGTTGCTGCCTCCTGTACAATGTTACGAGCCTCCATTCATAGATCTTCCGGTACTCTGTCCACTAAATCGAGTTCCTTAAATCTGTTCTAAACTTCCACTGTGTATTCAGAAGGGATTTGGTTTAGATTATACCTGACCAGCCAGTGGTTTTTCCTACTTTCTTGAGGCTGAGTTTTGCTATAAGAAGTTGATGATCAGAGCCACAATCAGCTCCAGGTCTTGTTTTTGCTGACCGTATAGAGCTTCTCCATCTTTGGCTGCAGAGAATATAATCAATCTGATTTTGGTATGACCCATTTGGTGATGTCCATGTATAGAGTTGGCTCTTGTGTTGCTGGAAAAGAGTGTTTGT
The DNA here is from genome assembly GCF_051106095.1 of Pogona vitticeps. Taxonomy (NCBI): domain Eukaryota; kingdom Metazoa; phylum Chordata; class Lepidosauria; order Squamata; family Agamidae; genus Pogona; species Pogona vitticeps. Next base: position 93,548,550 of record NC_135784.1, read on the forward strand.
GATGACCAGCTTGTTCTCGTGACAAAACCCAATTAGGCTTTGCCCTGCTACATTTGGAACTCCACGTCCAAAATTACCTGTTTTACTTTTTACCTCTTGACTCCCTACTTTAGCATTCCAGTCCCCTAGAATGAGAAGAACATCTTTCTTTGATGACAGTTCTAGAAGGTGTTGTAAGTCTTCATAGAATTGGTCAATTTCAGCCTCTTCAGCATAAATTTGGATGACAGTGATGTTGAAACATCTGCCTTGGATTCGTATTGAAATCATTCTATCATTTTTTAGATCGTATCCCAGTACAGCTTTTCCCACTCTTTTGTTGACTATGAGGGCTACTCCATTTCCTCTATGAGATTCCTGCACAGAGTAGTAGATATGATAATCTTCTCAATTGAATTCGCTCATTCCCATCCATTTTAGTTCACTGATCCCAAGGATGTCATTGTTTATTCTTGACATCAACTGTTTGTCCACATCCAGCTTACCAAGGTTCATAGATCTTACATTCCAGGCTCCTATGCAGTATTTTTCTTTGCAGCATCGGACTTTCCTTTCACAAAGACATCAGGTAAAGGTAAAGGTTCCCCTTGACATTTAGTCCAGTCGTGTCTGATTTAGGGAGTTGGTCATCCTTGTCTTCAAGTGGTTGAGCCAGTGTAGAGACAGCTTCCGTGGTTATGCGGCCAGGGCGACTAGACACGGAACGCCGTTACCTTCCCACTGTGGTGGTACCTGTTTATCTTTTGTACTGCTAGGTTGGCAGGAGATGGGACAAGAGACGGGAGCTCACTCTGACGGGTGGATTCGAACTGCTGATCTTTTGACCTTGTACGCCAGAGGCTCTGTGGTTTAACCCACAGCACCACCACGTCCCAAAGAAATACCAAATAGTAAAAGCAAGTCGAGAGGTGCCTACTCAGGCAATGCCCACGGACCTAGGCAAGCACACACGGTCTCTGCCTCTCTCGGTGAAGAGCGGGTTTGAGAGTGAGTGAGCAGCCAGGACAACGAATCCCCTTTTAGAAAGCCCTGCAGAATGAGAGGGACAGGTGAGGTCTTTAAGCCCATTAACCCACAATGGGGAGAACGTTGGCTCTTGCCAGATTCCGATCCGGCTCACCGTCTTCCTCCAGTCCAGGTGGTTGGGGGTTGAGATGAGGTCTGTTCTGGCTTCTCTATCCAAACACATGTCCTAAGACTCTTATCCAAAGAGCAGGCAGTTTGAACAGACCGGTAAGGAGTGGGAAAACAAGATTAAAAAAACAATTAGCCTCAAAGATTAAAAGAATTAAATGTGGAAGAACTTGGATGATCACCTGGCAGATCTGATTTGATTTTTATTCCGGACTTGAGCTGGGGGTTGGACTGGATGGCCTCGTAGTCCCTGTCTGACTTCAATTTTCTATGATTTCCTATGAAAAGTGTGAGATGGCAGCTGGGAAAGTGTGAAGCTGAGAGAGTCAGCTGAAGGCGCGCAAGCCATGTTACAGAAAAGGAAGGTGCAGCTGGGAGGAAGCTCACCTCTGAGCAGATCGGAACAGGAAGGCGAAAATGGAGGTTAGCTGTGAAAACATGTGAAGCTGAGACGAGGAGGTTGAAGAAGCCATTGAACGCACATCAGCTCCAGGCTTCCCCAGGACGACCATTGATTTCACCATCTGTTTTAGTTGACCGTTGTTGTTGTTGTTGTTGTTATGGGCCAAACCTCCAGGCTGTCCTGTCCTCAACAGCTGTGGTCCGTTCTTGGAGACTCAAGGCTGGGGATTCCTTTCTGGAGCCAATCCATCCCATATTTTGGTCTTCCTCTTTTCCACTTACCTTCAAGCTTTCCCGAATGCAAATTAGTTTTCTTGGGGACGCCTTATTTGTTTTTATTTTTAAAAGAAGTAAAATGGTTATGAAAGCTATTCTAAGATGTACCACTATACGTGATAATTTCATTATTTCCCTTAAAAACCAAGAAATTGTCACATTCCCACCACATGTGATAAGAAGTACCTACATCCTGGCCATTTCTCTAACTGAAAAGAATATTACCCTTACAATTCAATTCAAGTAAGACCAATGTGGATCCCATTATAGTCAATAATTATTGCACTTTGTTATTACTGCAAAGGTGAGGGCCTGGGGTCTGGCTAGGCTTCACGGATCCGGTTACTGCCTGTAGTGGTTCCAGACTGGACTTTCTACTTCTACCAGTGCTGGCGTCTGAGTAGTTCAGAAACATGGTCTACGTAAGTCATTCCAACGCCTTTGGGAGGATTTACCACCTGAAATCCGCCTTGCCCCCTCCCTGATGCCCTTTAAAAAGTTACACCTGGGCAGTTTCCATTCTGGGACACAAGCTAAAGATACATCCTTTCCCAGTTATTACTTGATTTGGTTATAGATTTGTTGGTGAATGCTATCAGGAGATGCAACTCAATTTATTAATTAAATACAGGACACTGGCGAAAAAGATAAGCCTGTGATTCATTTATTTGCTGAATCTACTTTGTTAACAATAGAGGACCCGTATAAGGTTAAGGATCGTATAAAGCTCATTTGGAAGAAACGGGTGCTGGCACACGATCCGTCTCCCCAGGCGCTCCTCTGCCCAGTGGCCCAAGAGGATGCCAAGAGGGGGGCTGGGGTGTCGTGGAGCCCAACTGGTCCCCATTCATGGCCCCAGAAACCTTTCTCACTTGCAGGGACATCATCATCCTCCCCTGCCCCATTTCCACCCCGCCCCACGCCCTCTTCCCTCTGACTGACTTCAGCCACAACCGACACAGGATACGGGAGGGACCCAGAGGGCGGGCTCTTCCTCCCCCTCTTAACCTCCGGCCAGGTCCGGTCGTGGATTGACCCTTCAGAGCCGTTGGCCTTGCAAAAGATCTGCCCGGAGAAGGACGTCTCGTCCACCTCCTGGGGCCGACATGGATGGCGGGAGCTGGAAAAAGGCCTAAAAGGGGAGGAAGGGAGACCCTCTCCTCCCTCCCTCCCGCTCGGTGCCCTCCACAACCTCACCTGGTGCCAAGGGGTCCGTCTTCTTCGGTCACCTTCTCTAGGGTCACTTTGGGGTCTCCTGCATTTTAAAAGGTTGTCTGTTTGTGTTTTAATTATTTCAGTTCTTGCAGATCTCGCCCATCGCTGTGAACTGTCTTTTATAAGATAAATAAACAAATCAATCATTCAATAACTAAATAATAAAATGTGGGGATTTTACCTGGGGAAGGCCCCAGGCTCTTCTTCAAGCAGGTTCAAGGGCCACTGGGGGGTGCGTGGGTGGGTGGGAGGGACAGCATAGAGGTTGCCCTTGTAGGAGAGGGGGGAGGCATCTGGATATGGCCCCCTCCCCTCCAACCAACTTTCTCATCCCTGCACACCCACCCCATGCCTGGTATCCCCCCAAGCCCCCTTCCCCCCCAGGGACGTTGCAGCTCCTTCCATCCCCTCCCTCCAAAGCTTGGGGACCCAAAGGGGGGCGATGATATCAGTGGAACGGATTATCATCGTCTAGTGAGTATTTTTTCCCACCCGGCTCCTTCTGTTCTCTCCCCTCCTCTTTCCTGCTTGATGGTCTTTCTCATCTCCATCCTGATTCTCTTTCAACCCGTACCAGCTTTCTCAGGGGCTAGAAATGTCTAAGCTCCTATCGGTGCTCCCTTTGTGCTTCCTTCCCTCCTTCCTCCTCTCCTCGTTAGATTTTCTGTCAAAATACCTTGTGGTGTTCATTGAGCTTCTTGTTCTCTTCAGGATGCTTCCAATACTCTCTTTTCAATCATCTGAAGCTTTTATAGTCCTGCAGAGGGAAGTAGCCCATGGAGTTGTTCAGAGGACCTCTATGGAAATGAATCTTCCAGCACTACCTCCAGATTTGTATCTGGGGCAGATTAGGGACCTATACAGTCTAAATATGGCATTATAGGCTACAGATACATTTTTAGAGAACCTTTAATTATCAGTGTTACAAAAACCCCAAATAATCCCAAAGGACCTTGTTTAATATTTGTGCTGCATTTTGAGTGGCTAGGTTTCAATGTTCATTCATGGAGCCATGCTAAAGGACATTATGGGTGCATAACACACTCATAATGTTATAGATATAAAAAGTAAATCAATAATGATATAACAGTGATTTTAGAATCAAAATCTAAAACCATAGCTTGAAATCAAATTTTAACTTATTTTAATAGATACATTCTTGCTACAAACTGCCTTTAAAATATACACACACAAAAACATTGCCAACATTTAATTCCCACAAATTTCACATATTATCAGAAAGCAAAGTAACTATACTGCTTATATACTGCTCCAGGTTACACACTGGGGCCTCCCTCCTCTGGAGCTGGTTACTCAATTTACTGGCCTCGGAATGATGGAAGGCTGAGTCACCTTTGAGCCAGCTACCTGAGCCCATCAGGATCCAATGGAGGTCATGACTCATGACCAGACGCTGGATTGCAGTACTGCAGCTTAACCACTGCACCACAAGGTGTGTGCAATGCTGGCAGAAGTCAGGGCACAGGATTCTTGGGCACTTACCTAGAGCTCCAGTACTATCATTGGGTCCATCACACACCAACAGTTCTAGCATTTCCAGGATGTACAGCATGTCCAAACAGATCAGGTGCAGCTAGTAAGTCTTGATTCTTCCAGGTTTGGTGGATCCAGATGCTATGTGGCAATACCTGCCAAATACTAAAGCTACCGAAAATTTTAAAACCATGGCAACCTAGCAAGAACCATGCTGAAAGTGCATGGCAAAATCTAAAGGCAAAATCTAAAGATTTTAGGGTGGGGTAGAGAAAAGATAGAGACACAGCTCTTTCTGCTTTCTAGTTCCAGCCTGCCTCTCTGTTTTAAGATTACTATATACTGTATTAACTTATCTAAAAGTATTTTAAACACTCTTTATCTTTCTCCTTAATGTCTCCTACATTATGTTAGGTGCTTGCTTACATATATGACTTACCTTTTAAAAATGCTGTAGCCCTAGAACAAGATGTATTTATTTTGGTTATACTCACAAATGAAGAGTTTCCAGCAAGTCTAATGGTTCTCCAGTCCTTAATTATTCACAGCACTTTCATCAGGCTTCTCAACAGAAGTTAATGTTTCTTATACAGTAATATACAGTAATTATACAGTAATTCTTTTAAAAATATATAGTTCTCTGTCTTACACACACCATGTCTCCTTTTCTTAAATTCTTTCTCCATTTGGGATTTCAAAGTAATACTCTGGTAAGGTGTGTGGGGAGAAAATATCAATTCTCAAACCACTCACATCAGTCTAGTCACACTTATTATGCTGAATTAATTCCCCATTCCCTTCAGATTACAAGTAAAAGCATTTAACAGTTCAAACACACTTAAAGCTCTTAAGGGGGTGGGAGGCCATGGATTGGTATTAAGAAACAACACTTCTAGGCATTCTAAAGGGTGTTCATAAAATTATTTATCACTTTTGGAAATCTTTGAGAAAATACTCTGCAGTAATCGCATTTGCTGCTTTCAAACCAACTCTCGAGCAAACATATTTGGCCATTTTGGATTAAAGACACATTCCACCCACATTGCTTTAGTCTAGGGTGCCTTCTTGCATATCACCAAAAAAACTGGAAATATAGTAGCAACAACAAAATAGAAAGTGGAAAGAAAAGATTTCTATAAACTAAACAGCATATATAGATGTAAATTCAGAATTCATTACCATAATTTAAAACATAAATATATCTTACTGTTGTGGTGAAGCTAATGACCTATGCACCTGTTGGCCACATGATTCAATTATGAATGGGAATCCTCCAGGTCTTTTGGCCCTTTGTATTAAAACCAAACTTGAATAGGAGAACTCTTCAACCAGATGACCCATATCTATACAACAGCACACTTGGCTAGCCTACTTAATTAAGTTCAGGATTGGTTTCTCTTCTCAGCAACTGCTAACCAGTAACATCCCATACTATTTGACCTCCTGAGCAAAATGGCACCCAGCCACTATCACACTAAGAATAACATCCCTTCCATTCAAACCAAGGAAGTTATTTAGCGCAGGTGGCAGACCAATCCCTCAAGCCCTGCTCTCTATGGCTACCAAGAAAATATAATTAAGTAACTAATGATTTGCTGGCTTTTCATAACATCCCAGATCTGTATCTTCAAATGACTGCTGCACCCTGCCAGTAATTGGATACATCCTACCAAAAGACCACATGAAACTAGCGTACTTGCTTAAAACAAATTATCAGATGGTATGACCATTCACAATGCTGCTAGTAAACCAAGAGTAAAAATATATATTCCTGACCAATAGGAAACCCATAGAGAATTGATACATGTGAGCCAGGCTTGTCCTTTTCACCATAGGGGCTCTTGTGCCTTTACCAGTTGCACAAAAGAGCAGACACTCCATACATGCTGATTTTCCAGGCATAAAAATACGCTGCTGGGGGAAGCCACGTTTGTTGAGTTTACCTACCTCTATGCTGCACTGTTATTAAAGGCACAGGAGCCCTGAGGAAAAAAAGAGATTGGTACCTCCCACTGTGCATCAGACTGCCACTTCTTCCTTGGTCCTGCTTCCAGGCAAAGGAGCCTGTTACCTCCCAAGTGAGTACAGTATGTAAAGTTTTCCCTGACAAGGAGATAAATGGCTGGACCTCAGGCCTCTTTATACAGAAATCAATTCCTGCACAAAGACACTCATTCTGTAATGGTGTTCAGGACTTAAGGCACACAAACTCGTCTTGACAGTTTTCCTTAACAGCAAGCACCAAATCAGCTCAGTGGTTTGGGAGTGGGTTGCATGGCGCTCAGTTCAACTTCCGTACTAGTTAAAATGCACAGGATCTGTTTGCATGTCAAAACGGTCAGTGGTGCTTAACCAATTGTGTATGGCATTGGAGCAGCAACTCTGCATAGGGTGCAGCCTTAATCCTGAGGATACTTTGAGCAGCCCTTTGACTTTTCCTGTGGATCTTACTGCCTTGTGCATAAATGAAACCGGAAGAGCTTCCCAGCTGCAGTCTGAAGTGACTCAAACAAAAGAAGCGGATCTGGATGAATCCTGTTTGGCAAGAATATCAGCACAATCCCATGCATACTTAATTAGCCGTAACTTCCCTTGTACTTGATGGTCCTCAGTTCCAAAATGTTAATGCAGTTTGCAGCTTAACAATTCAATGCAAATACAGTACATTTCAAGTTTGCTCAGAAGTTAAGTCTGAATGAGTTCAACAAGTGTCACTCCTTAAGTAAGTGGGCTAGGACCAGCTCAAGACAACTTGCTGTCTAAAACAGAAAAAAAAATGCCCTCCACACCTGCCTGCCCTGAGGTACATAGGAGCTAAGTCCGGTCTTGAAAAGTGCAACAGAAAATCAAATAAATGTGTTTCCTTAACAGCAAAACTACTGAAGTGTTATATTTAAAAGAAAAAAAATTAATGATCTTCTGTGCTGCTTCACTGTGCCCGATGACAGAACCAATTTAACATAGCTAAACTCACAACCATTCCAGGAAAGCCATTTGTGAAGTGTGGCTTTTTTTCATTAAAAGAAAGACCCAAGGAAAGGAAAAGGTGTGATGATGAATATCCCAACTCCAGCAGATGGCACCACAGCCCAACCTTCGGCACTGAGGAATTGGGAGCGACAGGACTATGAGGCCGTAAAATAATAAAACCTTGTGGTACCCGGGCTGTCCTTCCTTTCTATCTCGTTTTTGACTGAAAAGAATCCCAAAGAGACCTCTTGTGGATGCCACAATCCTTAGCAATGTCACCTTGCCTTCCAGGATTCATTTTAAATCCCTGCTGTGCTAGTGAGGAGGGAGGAAACAAAATATAAATATTATACTATACCTCTCTATTTGATCACTCATCTAAGCTAAAATGGGAGTCAAAGAAATAAGGTGCTTTACCTCAGAGGCAGAGCTAATATATGCGGTCCTGGCCCATGCATATACATACGTATATACGTATAGAGAGTAACTATTCTAAAGCATGTGAAAACAGGGCTGTATTTTTACATGCCATGAAAATACTCTTAGTTGGGGAGCCTCTGCAAAGACTAGGACCAAGGAGCAAATAAATTAACAATGCAACCATGACAAATTATGTATATTATATGCAAATTTGTATATAATTCCATTATATACACATTATGTATATAAAGAGAGGTGGGGAACTGCTTAGCAATGTGGCACTAATGCCGGCTTCTTAGTTACACATTCCTAATGGGAAGTATATAGCTGAACTAGTTACTAAGATCATAGATGAGTTGGAATTGGTGCATGCCCCCACCCCCAATATTTTGGAGTAATAGATACCCTCCCCCCCTTAATCAGCCTTCCATCTCAAACTAGGCTCAACTGAACTAGAACTGGACAACATCTTAATTCTGGTTCAATACTTCATCCTGGAGACCCACTGTGAAGAGGATTAGTCCAGACAGAGAAGTAAAGGAAGAGAGTACTGTAGTGAGGGACCATACAAGGAAGAAGGACCATACATCTTCTCTGTTCCCGAGAGAGAGGAGGGAAGGGGGGGAGGAGATATGAGCAGGGACGAGGAAGTCCAGGTTTAGAGATACAGTTGGGAGAAATGGGTCCTTTAGAATGGACTGTGTGTGTATACCTGAGAGGGAAGGGACCCCGGAAGAGGGTGGTGAGACCAGATCCTATCCCAGCAACGCAGACACTTCTCGAGGGAGATTGGACTTGACACTCGTGCTGTGGAACAATTTGCGTGCAAAGTAAGCTGTGACTTGGAAGTCAGAGGCAGCACCGCTGGGATTCTTTTGATGTTGCTATGGTAGGTACAGTATAGGAAATAATAACGCTAGCTTATCTTACAGTACTGTGGAGGGTTATAAGAAGACAATACATCGGAAGTGCTATGAATATTTGAAAGTCCTCTGTAAATATTTATTATTAGGACCATAAGAAGAAATGTGCTAGGTCAAACCCAAGACCTATCTAGGCCAGCAGCCTGTTTTCCACGTACCATCCAGACACCTGTAGAAAAACAGGACAGAAACGCCATAACAACAAACCAAACTTAAAAGTCACCAGCAACTGGTATATGAGATGGTTGCAAAGGCCTGAGCAGAGCCGCTGATGACGGAACGCGTTTCGGAGGTCTGGAGTTCACTGGGTTGCCCGAAGTCAAAAGCGGCATGGCAGGACACAGAACACAAGTCCACTTTCGGGCTGCTCCAAGCCCCCGGATGATTCCGTTTGACCTCTTCTGCACCCTATCCAATTCTGGAAAAGGCGGCTGCACTCCGGACAGGAGGTGAGCCCCGTTAATGATGACACTAAGGCGCCTCCATTACTGTCCAGCAGGGCTGGGGCCGGGGCCTGGGCCGGGGGGGGGGGAGAGGAAGGCGAGTGTGAGGGATTTCCCTCCCCCTAGTGGCTCAAAGCAGCAACAGCAGCCTCCTGTCCCCGGCTTCCCTTTGGCGGTTCCGCCCGCGAAGGCTTCGCAGAGGGAGGGGGGGGGGTAACCGCTTAGGGGGCGGGGCCTCGTCCAACCCGCTGGCCTTTCGGTTTGAAAGAGGAGCTGCATCGCTTCGTGGATTCCCGGGCACGACGGCTCTCGCCGGGGGTGGGGAGCAGCCATGCCGGTGGGTGATCTCCAAGGGGGCGAAGCAGGGTTGAGGCCAGGATAGGGCGGGGGCGGGAGCGGGAGCGGAGGCCAGGGGCGGTCGGATGGAGGGAGGCTGCTGGGAAGTTTCCTTGCAGGTCTTGCTGCTGCCTTCCACGTATATATATATATTATATGCTCGTTGCTTCCCATTCGGGGAAGGGAGGATCCTTCCCCTTTCCTTTTGAGGTTGCCTGATTATCGGGAGGGGGACCGAAACGAGGGCAGAACGCGCCCTTTGCGCACCCCAGTGTTTGAAACGTGCTCCCCAAAAGTCTGCCTTTCTGGGGACACCATTCTCCCTTTGTATGATTTTTCCCCTGCTCTGGATCGGAGATGCGGGGAGAAGGGCTAGGCTTTGCCACTGCCTGCTGGGTGTAGCTTTGGTCAAGTTACTCAGGAATTATTGATAGTTCTGGACAGGTTTTTAAAAATATATATATATATTCACTAAATTTTAACATTTATCGAACCTGAAACGGTATCAGGTTTCAAGTGCTATGAATGTTAATCAAGAAAATCAGTTCACTGGTCAGATATCAAACCCAAACGTCAATAATAATCACCAGGGAGGGGGATCCAGTGCTCCTCCTGGTTCTTCATAAATCTCTGAAGGGGTCAGACGCCTCTCTGAGGCAGTTTTAATCGCCCAAGTTTGAGGCGGGATCTGTCAGTCTGGTGATTTTGGCCACCTGCTTTTCAGCACACATTTTGTAAGGTATCTTTTGACAAAAGCTAGTGAAATTTAAAACTGTTTTGTCTCATCCTTTTCAAAGAGCTGGTTGTGCTACTCTCTTTCAGCATTCATAACAAAAGTGTGGTGGCACTTACGAGCCGAAGAGATGTATTGTTGTGTGATTTTTCATGAATTACAACCTACTCCTTCAGACATATGGAATGAAATATTTAGCCACTGATTTATATATAAGTGTATATTATGGGGACAGGAACCCAGTGAATATGGGTACAGGTGCAAAAATGAAATTCCAAAGTGATCATAGCATTATTATTCTGTTCCAGAAGGCTTTTAATTGAAATAATATTAGCTGTGGGTCTGATGGCAATTTTAATTGTATTTTAATTGTATTTTAATTATTTTATCTTTTACTGTATTGAATTTTAATTATTGTGAGCCGCCCAGAGACCTCTGGGTAGTGTGGGTGGCATATAAATTGAATAAATAAATAATAAATAAATAAATAAGTAATGAACTTTGAGAGTACTGTATAGAGTAGTATCAATATGCCGATATAGCACAAATAGTTAATAGATAAGGATAAGTTGCTATCCTTGTAAAAGCTATGCTTACCTTGTAAAACTACAATAACTATGCCAACACATTTCATGTTATCTACACCACTGGTCCTTAACCTTGAGTTACTCAGGAGTTTTGGACTGCAACTCCCAGAAGCCTTCATTACCAGCTGTGCTGACTGGGGTTTCTGGGAGTTGCAGTTCAAAAGCATCCAAGTAACAAAGGTTAAGAACCACTGATCTACACTCTCAGGGTCTGCTAGTTGTTCTAATAACACTAGTCAGCACATATTTTATTACACTCTTCATTTATCAGCATTGTTGATGAATTATTGCTAATTATTACTACTATTAGTATTACTATTATTCCTTTGGAATTCCATTTTGGTGCCTGTTATCTCTCTTCAAGTGGCTGAATGGCTTAGTGTGTTAGGCATCAGAGAGGTTAGGAGTTTAATTCCCAAGTGTGCCTCCTGGGAGAACAGCCAGCCTATATAGCCTTGGGTAAGTTGTACAGTCTCAGAGTGACCCCAGAAAGAGAGAGTGATAAACCATTTCTGAATACTTTATAAATACAAAACTCTGGAAAGGGTTTCTATAAATTAGAACTAACCTGGAGGCATGTAATTACTGTATTAGTATCTGTTTTCACTGGTTCTTTACCCTTACAGTGTACATTTGTACATAAAACTGGCTAAATATTTCCAGGTGTCTGATGGAGGACACTGTAATCTCTGAAAATTCGCACTAAAATAAAGCTGTTGGTCTCTTTGTTTTTGTGTTTATATATCTGTAGTATACATTGTTTCACAGCTGTAGTTTTTTGTCACTTGTCTTAATCTAGTTTCCAGAGGAGTAGTGTTTTTGATCAGTTGCAGCAAAACTGACAGCACCATGTGGTACTTCCAAGTCTAATGCATATATTCTAGCATGTGTGTATGTGGTTCTCAGCCCTCTTTACCTGCTGCATACCATAATTTTAAAAAAACGTTGCTGATAAGGGTATTAAGAAGAACCATGTGCTGTTCAAGTCAATTCTGTCTTATAACAACCATGTTCAGGGTTTTCCAGGTAGGGAATAAATATTCAGAAGTGGTTTATCGTTCCCTTCTTCTGGGGGTCCCCGGGACTGGGTAGCTTGCTGAAGGCCACACAGGCTGGTGCTGTTCTCAGGAGGCACAGCTGGGTAACCAAACTCCCAACCTCTGGCTCTGCAGCCAGATCTCTCAACCACTGAGCTAGCCACCCAGCTGTAAAGGGTGCTACAAGAACTCTATTGTCTTCTGCAGTTTGTGACTTTCTTGAAACACCCTGACGCTCCTTTAGCACCTTTGGCTGTAAGCGAAGAAGGAGATGAAAAAGATTTTTTTTCCTTGCTGGGAAATGAGAGTTGCCAATGGAATTTGCTTCAGACATTGGGCAAGTTAGTTTTTTTTTTTTTTTTTTTTTTTAAATCAGAATTGTCAGTTCCCATGTCGGTTGGAGAATTCTTGGATTTTCTACAGCCTCCAAAGTAATTTTTCCAGGTTTGGCTCCAGCCAGTAAGAATTCCATCTGTGATTGTGTCAGACTGTGCCTTAAGATAAACCTAACTTAAGCCAGTTGAACTTTAAGCCCAAGATGCTGACCACAGGAAACAGTTTCCCCTCCTCCCTACCTCACAAAAGGTGCGACCTCCTACCTCTGCAAAACTCTAGTCACTCCTTTCCTAGAGCAAATTCCAGTGTTGGATTCCAAGCACATCAGCTCTCTGGGGTTGGTTCCCATCAATGTGTTACATCCAGACTGCAAATCTGTGTTGTTTGGGAAGGTAATTTTCAAGGAAGGCTGGTATAGGGTCCTCTACACGGTGCTCTTGGTGTCCAAGCCCCCTAAAACACTTTTTTTAACTTATGTGGAAAGAGCTGTTTGTCAAGGGTTGTATCGGAGGAGATGAAGACCTGAGGCACACCTGCTGCTCTGTACGAGGGTGACTCAGCCTGTAGACTTTTTAATCTTTCTGTACATGAAGTTGGGTGGGAGAGTCCTACCATTAGGCGGAGTGAGGGTGCTCTGTCAGGCGGTGGATACTGAACAGACAGAGCCATGTATACCACACAGCCTTCCCTTTGCTTTCTTAAATTTGCTTAGTAACTTGCCATCAAATGCTATAGAGGATGCTGTCCTCGTATCAGTGCTGACTCTCTGGCCAGCCTGATAGGGTTGAGTAGATGGAGGGATACCGTCTTATACCCCAGCCACAGAGCCTCTTAAAGGTGAAAGCGCTCTCTCTTTCTCGTTCTCTTGTGGCATCAAGGCTCTCTTTCTGTTCTTTCTGCAAAGTTTGTTTGTTCATCTGGCCTGAATTTCTGGCATTTCTCCCAATTTCAGCCCTTTGAATTGTGTCCTCAGCAGTACCAGGAAAAACTGGTTAGTCATTCTCAAAGGCTGGCTTCTTATTTCTGTTTCCCTCATAGCCTCTTGTACAGAATGCGACAGAGCCACACACACTTATCAAAAAGGAATCATTCATTTTAGTATAAATTGAATTTCTTTACTTTTGGGGGGAGGGGAGAGAAACCCAGTATTTTAACCTCTTTTCTTCAAAAAAAAAAAAAATAGGCAAGGGAAAATTTAAATAGAATATACCTTTTTGTTTCATTTTTTTGTATAAAACTCAGTCAACAGCCTTCTGCCATTAAATACTTCTTTTCAGTGGGGTAGTGGGTAGAGGAAGGCTGACATAGTGACTATGGCACTAACCTTCCCTAGCCTAGCACTCTCCAGATATGCTGAACTATAACTCACAACATATCTAAACAGCATGTTAATTGGTCGGGCTGCCTGGGGTGATGGGGGGAGTCCAGCAAATGTGGAAGGGGGAAGGTTGAGCAAAGCCACGGTGTGCCCTTCTAGAGAATCTTTTATAAATCCCTTGTGTGTGTTTAGTCGTTTAGTCGTGTCCGACTCTTCGTGACCCCATGGACCAGAGCACGCCAGGCCCTCCTGTCCTCCACTGCCTCCCGGAGTTGTGTCAGGTTCATGTTGGTTGCTTCGCAGACACTGTCCAGCCATCTCATCCTCGGTCGTCCCCTTCTCCTCTTGCCATCACACCTTCCTAACATCAAGGTTTTTTCCAAGGACTCTTTTCTTCTCATGAGATGGCCAAAGTACTGGAGCCTCAGCTTCAGGATCTGTCCCTCAAGTGAGCATTCAGGGTTGATTTCCTTTAGAACTGATAGGTTTGTTCTCCTTGCAGTCCAGGGGACTCTCAAATCCCTTAGTGCTGCAGTTTTTTAGCTCTCTGTTTAGGCTTATTTGTTTTCTATGGATGAGATTTCCTTTTAGGAAGAAAAGCTGTTTTGCCCTATAATGAAATGCCATCAATTGCTTCTGAAAAATTGCACTCCCTTTTCCTTTCCTGAAAGAAATGTCACAGGTGGGCTGTCCCTGAGCACCAGGTCTACATTTTTACAAATCTACTCTGCGTCTCTGCTGTTGGAATAAAATTAGGGCAGTTCAGCCAGAGTGAAACAGAAAGCAACATTACTGTAAAAATTTGCTTAGTTGTGAAGTAGTATGTAATACAGTGGTGCTTCGCATAGCGAGGTTAATCCGTTCCGGATTAACCTTCGCTATAGCGAAACATCGCTGAATGGGGCAGGAAAAGCCATTGGAACACATTAAACAATGTTTAATGCGTTCCAATCGGCTCCTTTACTCACCGTTCAGCGATGTTCCAGGATGGCCGGCAGCCATTTTTGTGCCCTCCCCTCGCTTAACGAGGGTGCGAAAACGCTGTGCGCGGCTATTTGGGGCCATTTCGGGGCTTCCGGTGGCCATTTTGGCCGCCAAACAGCTGATCGTCAGGGCTTCGTTTTGCGATCTTACCGATCTTCGCAAAGCGAGTTTCGCCCTATCTAAAAGTCGTTGAGCGATTGCATTAGTGATCCCAAAAAAGGGATCGCTATGCGATTTCGTCGTTGTACGGTGCGCTCGTTAAGCGAGGCACCACTGTACTCTTTTGGAAATACATGGAGATACATAAGCCTTCCTTCCATCAACAGTGGTTTGGGCTGATGGTGTAGTCCCGAAGAAACAGCATCTCAGGTTCGAACAAAACACTGGCTTGAACCAAGTTACAGCAAGCAATACTTCTGTGCTCGTGTTCTGTGGAGCATGCAATAAACCAAGATTAATTTTGCTGACATTTCAAGCATCCTGGGCAAAGGAGTCCAATCCTAATCTATCAACCTTTGATATTACCCTATCACAGAAAAGTCTGGAGTACAGTTTCTATCACCATTGGACAGCATGAATAGTAAATGGGAGATGGGTGGTTGTAATCTGCACATCCAGGAGGGGCCAGATGGAGGAAAGTTGGTCTACTGACTTGTTTTTATTTCATAATCACTCTGTTACTCTGTCAGATCTGTTTCAATGGTCTCCCCAATCATTTTTTTTCCCCTGGTAATTTTAGAAACATGAGTTCTTCGTAGACATGACCTGCGAAGGATGCTCTAATGCTGTTACCCGTGTTCTCAACAAGTTGGGAGGTGAGTGGTTCTTAGCAGACTTCAGTGCTAAGATTTGTATGGTATTCTCTTGGTCCTTCACTGTTTTCATGAGTTAGTTATGTTATTTTGGTTATTAAAATTCCTACAATTCCATTCCTCTCAAAACCAAGCTAATTTCTCAAAGGGTTTATTATGTTTTTTTAAAAAAATTCAATTCCATGTATGTTAAATAGAAAGTCCCCTGAAGAATAAGAGACACACACAGAGAAAGAGAAAGTGTGTGTGATTGGGGACAAATCTGGCAGGATGTGCTGCTATCAAGGCTCAAAGATCCCTTATATTTACAGTATATATTAGAATGCACATAAGTTCATGCATGTGCTGGTAGTGGACACCAGATAATAAAAGAACACATTATCAATCTGTACATGTGCACAGTTCCTTTTCATAGGCAGATGATGTGAACATGCTACCTTGTAGACTGTAGATTTAGAGTTGTATAGGGTGGCACCATTCCCTCTTCATGGACAGATGATGGCTATGTTCCATATGTATAATGGTAAATGTGTGCAGTTCTTACACATGTGGGTCATTACCCATGACATATATACCTAACAGGCAGCTTCCCAGTGTATGCCATGGGAATGAACTAGTATGTCAGACAATCTGCAGAGCAGGAGGAATTTCTGTGTAGAAAATCCTTAGTATGTGCTGTGGTCCTTTCTGGGAATACTCTTCAGTGCCTAACATTGAAACCAGTTCAGGCAGGAGATTAGTTTCCTGGTAATTTATTAACATCTGTAGCAAACTTGGATCTCTTTCTCCAGAAGCAACTACACAACCCCCAGGGTACTCCAGGAGTTTAGGAGCAAGGCTTTGCTGTTGTAAACAGAATGAAGTTTACCAGACAGTTTTTTAGTCTAGAAGAAGAAATTTGGCCATTGTGAAGGGGATCTGTACTGTCTCTCTCACACACTAAGAATCGTGGCTTGTTGGTTAAACTTTGTCTTACAAGAGAATCAATAATTAGTTACTGACCAACTACCTCCATTAGGAGGAAGGCAGCTTTCAAGGGGCCGCTTCCCATTTTAGCTCCAAGAGAGAATGACATGAAGTCTGCATTGGAAAGACCCTCCTTTAGGTCCACAATGGAAATGAGTGGCTTTCCAGCTGTTGCTTGACTGCAGCTCCCATCAGCTCTAGCCAGTGCTGCCAATAGCGAGGGAAGATGAGAGTTGGCGTTCAGCAGCAGCAACTGAAGGAGATCCATGGCAACAGATGTCCCTACTTTATATAGAGTCCTATAAGGCAGGGGTCATCAGCCCCCGGTCTGCAGCCCGGTGCTGGTCCATGGGCTTCCTTTAATTGGGCCATGGACACGGATCTCTGCCCCCTGCACACATGCATGGGGGGGCATGTTGCACTTGCAGAGGGGTGTGTCATGCTTGTGGGTGGGTGGGTTGCGCTTGCAACAAAATCTGCCTGGCTTTCAGCCCAACCTGGAGTGGGAACAGCAGCAGTGGTGGCACCTACACAGCAAGCGCGGGACTTCCTCCCCATCTCGTAGGGGCTGGGTCCCGTCTGCCCCCCCTGAAGCTCCCACGCATCCAGAAGGGGAGCCCTCTCCCTGCCTAGCAGTCTTCTCCCTCAGGGGTTTGGCACCACCAGGGCTTCTACTTTTATCTCCCCCCCCCCCCCGGCTCTTCGCGGGTCACCTAGCGAGGCTGCTGCTGCTGTCACCTCGTCCTCTCTGTGGTTGAGGTGAAGGAGGGGCCCCGCTCGCAACCTGGCTGCGCGCTTCTCCTTCCTCCCACCTGGCGCTCCTCCACTCCCTGCCCAGACGTGCCGTGGGAGGGAATGATGCCGAGAGAACATTTTCGCGTGTGCTCCCCACCCCCTGTCTCCTTTCACAACCTGCCCAGGAGAGTTCACGCCCATCCATCTGTCCGTCTTGACGGTCTGTCGTTCCCTCCCTCTCTCTCCCTCTCCTTTTCCTTTCCTGCTGCTGCTTGTTTGCCGCTGCCGCCGGGGCTGAAGAGCCGCAGCCAAAAAGGAACAAACAAAAAGTATATGACTTCTGAATCACCCATCCCCTTCTGCCTAATGGCAAGACCAAATGCAGACTGAAAAAGGAAAAAAGGAAATTTTATTTTTAAGCAAGGAACATCTTACTCCAATATGTCCAATTGAAGAGACAGTGGTCTTCTCATCCCTTTCCTATTAGTGGCTGGATGTCATTGTGGCCATTCTGAACATGCATGCAACAACTCTAAACAATATTGTGTTGCATGCAGACCAATAATTGATTTTTTTTTCCTGCACAGCGTCTTCCATTTATTTTACCTTTTACCTGTAAATGCCTGCGATTATTCTTGTGGATATCCTACATTTGGAGGGTGAGAGATGTAACTTTGCTAGTGGCAGTCAAGACTGCTTTTGGGATGAACTGTGGAACCATTGAAAAAGAATGCAAAAGAGAAAATGTAGAGGAGACATGTAAACTGTCTGGAAAGCATTTGAGAATTTTTGTAGTTAAAATATTCCACTGTAGTCCCTTGTTGACTATTAACACTTTGGAATATACAGTAATACTGTACTATGAATTTCCAAAACACTGTAAATTTATTCACATGATACAGTGGTGCCTCACTTAGCGATCACACCGTTTAGCGACGAAATCACTTAGCGACGCTGTTTTGTGATCGCAAAAGCAATCGCTTTGTGATGTTCTCTATGGGGAAATTTCGCTTTGCGATGATCGCAGGGAAGCTATCATCGCAAAGCCCCTATTTTCGTACAGCTGATCAGCGGTTTCAAAATGGCCACTGGGGAAAAAACATGGCCGCCCGCTGTGTTTAGGGACGGATTCCTCGCTTTAGAGGCACCGAAAATGGCGGCGCTATGGAGGATCTTCACTCAACGGTGAGTTTTAAGCCCATAGGAACACATTGAAGGGGTTTCAGTGCGTTTCTATGGGCTTTTTAATATCGCATAGCGACGTTTTCATTCTGCAGCAATTTTTGCGGAACGAATTAACGTCACAAAGCGAGGCACCACTGTATTTTAAAGTTCATGAAATTAATATTCAGTGTTTTCCTCCACCACTGTTATTTAATCTCTGCTCACCCACTTCCGAAATAAAGAGACGGACACAGGTGTTGGAGTTAACTAGGGCCACACTTTATTGCTTTTAACCTCAAATCACTCTCATCCTGCAGAGGGGCCTGGACGTCATGTGAATCCCTAGGGCAGGCTCTAGGGGTATCTCTTACCCCCTCTCCAATCCTAAGCTGGTGAGTCCCAAGCCCCTGGTCAGAGCTGTCCCCTGAACAGCTCGTACCCAGACGGCCACAGACTGGGAAGAAAAACCTCCCTATCTGCCATCCATCCAATTGTCTAGAACTAAGACATGCAATGGATGGGACTATACCTTATTCACCCCTCATCCCAGCAAGTGAAACACGAGATCCTGGTTGCTGTGATGCTGGGTGCAGTAGGACCCCATGTGCTTTTTGGGAGCTCACTGAAACTCACCTTCTCTTCCACACTACCTGACAGTTTGATCTATTTAAACGTGACTCAAACCTAGAATAGCCCTCAGAATCCCATGGGTAAACAGTGTGGGATAGGCAAAAATACGTCCACCCACCTTTTATATGCCAATCAGGTGAGACGGACCCAAAATTCCTATCCGGCCCCGAAGCGACCACCTCAGCCACACTGGACCCAGAGTGGGCAGGTTAACTCAAAGGAAAAAGGGCTGGCTGGGGGCAGAAGGATCTTATAATTGCACCAACATCCAGCCCCAGCACAGCCTTGTGGGAAGCGCCAATTGGTGCCTCTACCTGGCCTATGTCAGCTCAGGAGACTTGGGAAAAATAGTTCCAAGCCAGGGTATGAATCCATGCTGGCAGAGGTATACATTCCCCACCAGTTCCAGAAATACAGAGATGGACTCAAGTGTTGGAGTTAACTAGGAACACAACTGATTTTAACCTCTATTGAGGGGTGGGTTGTGGGGGGCATGTTATAAATGGTGTGAGGGATTGGTTAGGGCTATCGGGCATGTGGGACTTGGAAGGGATGAGGGGAGTGCATAGTGGGATGCTTTTTGTCCATGTGGTCATCATGTGGCATGGTGTGGGATTGGGAGGGGTGGATCTCCAGTAGGGGAGCCATACGGCTGGGAAGAAGGTGGAGTGTGTATGTATGAGAGGGGAATTGGGTGGGTCTAGAGGGGATGGTGTTTTTTTTTAAAAAAAATTAATTGTATGTCTGAGTATGTGCATATGAAGAGCAATGATGGGGGATTGTAGGTAGGAGGAGAAGAGATATGTTGGTTGCTGGAGGGAGGGAGGTATGGGGAGGGCAGGTCGATGTGATAATGGATGAATTCAGATGTAGGGACTGAGTGGGGGGTGAAGATTTGGCTAAGGAGCAAGATGGAGACGAAATGTGTGAAGCATATATGGAAGAGAGCAGGTCTGGATAGGACCTTGAGTTCCTCCCAAACATTTACCTACCTCTCCCGCCAACAACCTATTTTGTTGTTTAGTCGTTAAGTCGTGTCCGACTCTTCGTGACCCCATGGACCAGAGCATGCCAGGCCCTCTTGTCTTCCACTGCCTCCTGGAGTTGGGCCAAATTCATGTTGGTAGCTTCAATGACACTGTCCAACCATCTCATCCTCTGTCATCCCCTTCTCCTCTTGCCGTCACACTTTCCTAACATCAGGGTCTTTTTCAGGGAGTCTTCTCTTCTCATGAGATGGCCAAAGTACTGGAGCCTCAGCTTCAGGATCTGTCCTTCCAGTGAGCACTCAGGGTTGATTTCCTTTAGAATTGATAGGTTTGTTCTCCTTGCAGTCCAGGGGACTCTCAAGAGTCTCCTCCAGCACCACAATTCAAAGGCATCAATTCTTCGGCAGTCTGCTTTCTTTATGGTCCAGCTCTCACTTCCATACATCACTACAGGAAAAACCATAGCTTTGACTATGCAAACTTTTGTTGGCAAGGTGATGTCACTGCTTTTTAAGATGCTGTCAAGGTTTGTCATCGCTTTCCTCCCAAGTAGCAGGCGTCTTTTAATTTCATGGCTGCTCTCACCATCTGCAGTGATCATGGAGCCCAAGAAAGTAAAATCTGTTACTGCCTCCATATCTTCCCCTTCTATATGCTAGGAGGTGATGGGACCAGTGGCCATGATCTTAGTTTTTTTGATGTTGAGTTTCAGGCCGTTTTTTGCACTCTCCTCTTTCACCCTCATTACAAGGTTCGTTAATTCCTCCTCACTTTCTGCCATCAGAGTGGTATCGTCTGCATATCGGAGGTTGTTGATATTTTTTCCGGCAGTCTTAATTCCGGCTTGGGGTTCCTCCAGTCCAGCCTTCCGCATGATGTATTCTGCATATAAGTTAAATAAGCTGGGGGACAATATACAGCCTTGTCGTACTCCTTTCCCAATTTTGAACCAATCAGTTGCTCCATATCCAGTTCTAACTGTTGCTTCCTGTCCCACATATAGATTTCTCAGGAGATAGATAAGGTGGTCAGGCACTCCCATTTCTTTAAGAACTTGCCATAGTTTGTTGTGGTCCACACAGTCAAAGGCTTTTGCGTAGTCAATGAAGCAGAAGTAAATGTTTTTCTGGAACTCTCTGGCTTTTTCCATAATCTAGTGCATGTTAGCAATTTGGTATCTAGTTTCGCTGCCCCTTTGAAATCCAGCTTGTACTTCTGGGAGTTCTTGGTCCACATGCTGCTGTAGCCTACCTTGTAGGATTTTGAGCATAACCTTGCTAGAGTGTGAAATGAGTGCAATTGTATGGTAGTTGGAGCATTCTTTGGCATTGTCCTTCTTTGGGATTGGGATGTAGACTGATCTTTTCCAGTCCTCTGGCCACTGCTGAGTTTTCCAAACTTGCTGGCATATTGAGTGTAGCACCTTAACAGCGTCATCTTTTAAGATTTTAAATAGTTCAACTGGAATGCCATCACCTCCACTGGCCTTGCTTTTAGCCATGCTTTTTAAGGCCCACTTGACTTCACTCTCCAGGATATCTGGCTCAAGGTCAGCAATCATACTACAGTGGTGCCTCGATTGATTACCATAATCTGTTCCAGAAGATGTGCATAACTCGAAATGGTCGTACTGTACGTCGAAGCACCATTTCCCATAGGAATACATTGAAACCCCATTAATCCGTTCAGCCCAGAAAAAACAAAACAAAAAATAAATAAAATTAAAATAAAACACTGCAAACCCCATAGGAATGTGCTGGGGCTGAAAAACAAACACATCAAAACAAACAAACAAAAAACACAGCCAGCCCTAGCGGAACGCTATGGGTTGGGGAAAAAGACTCACACAGCACACAGCCAGCCCCAGCGGAATGCCATAGTGCTGGGGGGGGGGGGGAAACACAACCTCCCCACACACAGCCAGTCCCAGTGGAACGCAATGGGGAATGGGAAAAAAGTACTCAAAAACAACCCCCCACACACAGCCGGCCCCAGCAGAATGTGATGGGGCAGGGGGAAAAACACATCCCCCCACACACAGCCAGCCCCAGCCATGTGGCTGGGAAAAAAACACACAAAAACACCCTCCACATACACACAGCCAGCCCAAACACGATGGGACTGGGAAAAAAACATACCAAAACACAAAAAACATCACAGCACAGGAGGGAAGGCAGGAAAACTGGAAAAAAATTAACCAAAACCAGTTTTGATCTCTTACCTGATTGGTGTCTTGGCCTGTATAAGGAGTAAAGGCAGTTAAAAAGAAGGAAATAAACCAAAATTAGATTTGATCTCTTACCTGGTTGGTGTCTTGGGCTGTATAAGGAGGGAAGGCAATAAAACTGGGGAAAAAATAAACCAAAACCAGTTTTGATCTCTTACCTGGTTGGTGTCTTGGGCTGTATAAGGAGGGAAGGCAGTTAAAAAGGAATAAACCAAAATTACTTTTGATATCTTACCTGGCCGGTGTCTTGGGCTGTATAAGGAGGGAAGGCAGTTAAAAAGGAAGAAATAAACCAAAATTACTTTTGATCTCTTACCTGGTCGGTGTCTTGGGCTATATAAGGAAGGAAGGCAGTTAAAAAGGAAGAAATAAACCAAAATTACTTTTGATCTCTTACCTGGTCGGTGTCTTGGGCTATATAAGGAAGGAAGGCAGTTAAAAAGGAAGAAATAAACCAGAATTACTTTTGATATCTTACCTGGTCGGTGTCTTGGGCTATTTAAGGAAGGAAGGCAGTTAAAAAGGCAGAAATAAACCAAAATCAGTTTTGATCTCTTACCTGGTTGGTGTCTTGACTGTGTAAGGAGGGAAGGCAGTTAAAAAGGAAGAAATAAACCAAAATTACTTTTGATCTCTTACCTGGTTGGTGTCTTGGGCTATATAAGGAAGGAAGGCAGTTAAAAAGGAAGAAATAAACCAAAATCAGTTTTGATCTCTTACCTGGTTGGTGTCTTGACTGTATAAGGAGGGAAGGCAGTTAAAAAGGAAGAAATAAACCAAAATTAGTTTTGATCTCTTACCTTGTTGGTTTCTTGGCCTGCATGAAAAGGGAAAGTAGTAAAAAATAAATAAATCTAAATTGAGTTTTTATCCCTGGTCAGTGCCTAACCGTATGTTGTTTTCCCTAGAAGATAGTTATGTGATATATATTAACATTTATAAACCACTATCTCTTTAAATTTTGAGCAAGTAATTAACACTATGAATATGGAAATAAATACAAGAGCAATCAACTCAGAAAGAGAAGTATTAAGCTGAACAAGTCAATAGATCCTGGCATATTAACACATTAAATGGGTAAATATTTCAGACACAATCATCTTTGGAACAACATTTCTGAACAACATAAAAACTTTTTTTCTGCTTATGGTTACTAAGGAAAGAGATTAACAGAATACAATCTAATGAATGCTAGAGATGAAATACACAGATTAATCATGCAGAGTGGACAAATGTTTCAGAAATGAAACATTTCTGTTTCATTTCCAACAACTACACCCACAGCTCTATCAGAAAGGGGGCACCCAGAAAAGCATCCTCATAAATGCTACTCTTTTCCATCTGTGTGGGAATTCTGTTATTGAAATCCAGCTTACATCTGGCTGGCCCTTAACAAACCTATTTATCTCTATTAAAAAAACAACAGCAACCTCTCAAAAGTACCACATCAACTGCCCTGCCAGACCTCACCATCTTAAACCTACACTACCCAGGCAATGCCTTAATGTAGTTTCCAGAGCTATAGACAAAACAGGAAGCAATCCTGTCCATATACAGCAGACCTGGGCAAAGTGCGGCCCGAGGGCCACATATAGGGTTGCCAGACGTCCGGCAAAAGGAGGACATGTCCTACTTTTCAGGATCATGTCCTCTGTCCATCAGGCAAAACTAAAAAACTTCAAAATGTCCGGCTTTTGTATCTCCACCCCACCCCTCCCTCTCCCTCACCCCCTGCAGCCAAACCTCTCCCTGTTACTTCCTTGGTAGCGGCACTTGTAAATCCTCCGATTCTTTCAGAGAGATGAAGATAAGGTGGCTTGATTGTTTAGGGTTGTTCCAGCCCCGAACAATCAATCCCCGGCTTGTGGATGGCTGCTTCTACCTGGAGCTGAATAAGGCAGGAAGGTGCGAGAGAGATGGATAGATGGATGGAAACGGACAGGAGTGAAGTGAGTGTGCACTGGCTTGCCTGCAGGAGGGGAGGCAGTTCTGGGGTTTGGAGGGGGTGGCAGTTCAAAGCCAGGGAAATAGGAGCAGTCCGGTCCCTCCTTCCTCCTAAAACCGGGGAACAGGAGGCACTTTTATCCCCCCCCCTTCTGCACTCGACCCTGGGGAATGTGCAGAGTGTGTTTCCAGGTCCAGGAGCATATGCAGAGTTATCCCCCAGGAGCTGGAACACACACATACACACACACAAGCGGATTTCTCTCAGCTTGAGAAATTGCAAAGGGTGGAGAAAATGGCTTTGTGTGTGTGTGTGTGTGTGTGTGTGTGTGAGTCTGTGTCTGTGTCTGTCTGCAAATCCATTTTCTCCACCCTTTGCATTTCTCAAGCTGAGAGAAATCCACACCTTCTGTTTTTTTCCTGGTTTTTATAAAATGTTTCAAATCTGTCACACAACTTTTTAAACGTTTTATTTCACTTTATTATGCTTTTATTAAAATAAAAAATCAATAAATAAACCAAGGGGGATGGGTCTCCATTAAAGGAAGGAATAGATTGTCTCCATTGGTCCTGGGAGCCCAGTAAATGTATATGTAGATTTGTTTTGTTTTTATTTTTAAACATTTTTTAAAACACAAAAACACAGTGGCCAGTGGATTCTGAGTTTTGTAGTCCAAAAAATGTAACTTTCCCACTCTTGACCTTTCAAGACTGAGTAGGTTGAAAGAGCTATTCTCCCCAATATGTAATTCCAAAGGTGACATGCCCCCACCCTGTGCACAGAGCCCTCCAATATGTTCTCCTTTGTCCTCCTTTTTGGCTTTCTATGTCCTGCTTTTCATACACATGTATCTGGCAATCCTAACCACATATGGCCCGTGAGCCACTCCTCTCCGGCCCGCGGACAGTTTTTGAACATCAAAACCATTTATAGCTTTTTGTCTAAAGTTGATCAGTTGCTTATCTTTAACATACTGCAAAAAACCTCTTTAGTATTTGTGAAGATGAACAAGTTTAAAATAAAAACAATCATAACACCACTGTTTCATTTTATTTTTAAGTAACGTTGTTTCAGCCCCCGAACACAGTTCAGATTTTTCATGTGCCCCTCCCCTATAGAAATTAATTGCCCACCCCTGGTATACAGAATACATCTCTAGAAACTATGAACCTGAATGGCTGAGAAAGTCCACAATTAAGCCTGGATGAAAGGTAAATGTAAGTAATTTTGAAAAGCCAAGATCTCTCTAACTCACTCTGCTCCCAATGTCTGTTGAGGTAGGAAAGCAGCAAGTGGGCAAAGTGCCAAGAACTTAGAGCACTCTTGCTCCAACAATCATGTGACCTCAGAGGTCATGTGACACCTTCACTCATTATATCCTCAGCAGTATGTCAATAATTATTTACATATCTCTCACACTCTTAAGCCCAACTTAAGGCTGCTTGCAAGAGTGAAATAAGAAATAAGTCTTGTCCTGTGGATAATAAATACTTCTGTATGGGCTGCTGTCGGGCTGTTTTGTTTTTGTTTTTCTTATAAGCTCATAAATGATAAGTAGTGTCTCCAAATGAGCATCCATTAACTATCTTAGTTAATGATGTGGAGCTATTTACCTACTCCTTTTTAGGTCAAGAGTCAAGAATGGAATATTAGAAGGTGTTGGAGAACTAATTGCCATTCAAAGCACTATTTATGTCACAGAACCCTGGTCCAAATTCAGAAAATGTTAGCACTAAAATAAATCTTTCTTTTTCTCATCCTGACTTAGGGCACAATTCTAACTAGCCAGTCTGGCCTTAGGCTGGCTAAACCAAACTCTCACAATTAAGAGGGAGATGTCTGTCAAAGGTACAGTGTGCTATTTCCCCCAAATGCAAGTCCTTTCTGAAGCTGCCATGAAACCCATTGCAACACCAGTTTGCACCATAGAAGGCTAAGGCCCTCCTAGTGCACCTGATGCAGTCAGAGTGCCCCCATGACATCTACCTGTCATATAAATGTCCACCCACCCCACTGTCTGAGAGAACCATAGGAGGCAGCCAAAGAACACTTCTGTTTATTAATCTGTAGGATGGCCTCACATTACTCCCTCTTCCCCCTGCCTAGCTCACGATTAGTGGCAAGGTTAGTGACTAGAGCTGTGTAAAGTTATTGCAGGCAATAATTCTTAGTCGCTGCTTTCTAGGGATCCTGTAGTCTGTTGTCCATCTGACACAACTCTACACAATTCTACAGAACTCTACACAGTTCAAGGCCTGGCCCTTTCGCTGTCCATCTTCCTGCTCTCCTTCCTGGTTGGGTAATGTTGAGTTTGCACTTGGACTCTCCCTTCTGTTTTTACTCATGATTGGGCAACTTGGGTCCCTTCTACAATACTAAATTTGTGGCTTATTATTGGAGGGCCAGCTTGAATCCCTATCAGTGTCAATCCACCTGCCCCTTACTTCCTGGTTCATTATTGGGGGGGGGATTTTAATCCCTCCCACCTTCGCCTCTTGGCACATGATTGGTGGGGCCAGCTTGTATCTTCTCTACCCACTACCTCCTGACTGATTATTAGGGCACCAGCCTGTATCCATGCCAGTGACACTCCCCGCTGCAAGCATGACACACCCCTCCGCGAGCATGCCCCCACCCCCCAACCAGTCATCACACGGAGACCGCACCCCCCAAATGGTCTACAGTCCCAAAAAGGTTGGGGATCGCTGCCCTAGAGGATCGGCCAGGATGGCCATTGGTCAGGGATCCTGGGAATTTTAGACCAATAATCTTTGAGGACCCATCACCAAGTAGTTGCGTTGACTTAATGCTTGTCCACTGAACTAGGGTAAGAATGGGTGGCCAACAGGAGTGTCTACAAACATGCAGCTTTGGGACACTTGTCTCCTAATAACAATCCTTGGACAGGCGAGTCTCGTGGGTGCTCTTGGGGAGGGGGAGAAAACACTTTCTCCATGAGATCCAGGACTGTGTGGAGGTGTGCTTGGCCAGGGGTGTTGCAGCAGGGCTATTGAATGGCTAGGGTGATGTATCTCTGGTCGTGGGTGGTCTCAGCATTCAGGCCAGCGTGGAGGGAGGGACCACCATGTCCTGTGGAGTGTCTAGCCCCTGCCCTGGTACTGTTATGCTCTTATCTTCAGCTGCATGAATTCTGATGGGAAGCTTGCTTGGGAGGTTGGCAATGTTGGCAGTGAGTTTGGGACATGATGGGATGCAGGAACCAGGAGTCTAAGCAGGGGCTCTTGGGCCCCTAGCTCAGTCCGGGGCTTCCACCGGTGTCTCTGGTTTCAGTGCTTCTGTGCCTCTCTCCAAACCTCTTGGCATCTCACGTCGTACTGACACAACTTGGATGCTTCTTCTTGTAGCATCTGGAGGTTGACCCACTGGCTGGTCCATGGGTCCCACTGCCTGATGGGCCTCCCAGTTCTGTTCTCTGGAGTTGCATTATGTTCACTTCCATATCACTGGCCTCCCAGAAGTCCTCCTCCCTGGAGCGGGTGTCTTTATATAGACAGGCCTCTTAAGCAACACCCCTAGGCTCCGCCAACCCAGGATCACTGCCCCAGTCTGTGAGGTTGCTTAGGTTGGATGGCCCATTTGCACCTGCTGGGGGGGGCAAGGCATTGGCTGGGCCCACAGTCCAGTTTTGGGGACCGTTGCTTTAGAGATTTATACAGCACTCAGTAGGAAAGAAGGGAAAAAGTAGAAGCTACCTTGTGTGTAGAAATGGCCTCCATAAAATCAATTTGGGCCCAAAGTAACCTTTTCTTGATTCCAGTGAATCTTTCTTTTAAAAAAAAGCACAGATTTGCATGGGAATTCTTAGGACATCTTATGGAGGGAATGTGACAAAGAATTCAAGCTACTGTAGAAAGGGGAGCCTTGAGTAATATTTCTAGCTCAATATCCCAAGAGAGGGGGAAGTTCAGATTTCTAGGCCTGAGTGATTCAGCAAGGGAAAAAGAGAATCAATCCCAGCAGGACCAGAAGGCAGGAAGAAGGAAGCAGTAGCAAATAAGCAGGGGGGGCTCTGTGTGGGTTGATTGATTGGTTCTCAAAAGGGGAGGGTGTTAGCAAGATGGCAAGAGGTGTACAGAAAAGAAAAAGAAGAAAAATTGAGGAGCAGTAAAAGGCAGCTGACTGAGCAGAGCAATGACCAGCTGCAGTGGTCCAGTTTTCCTTTATTGAAAAAACCGAAACAATGCAGGGGCATCTTGCCATTTCAGGATAGATGCCTTTGACAGCAGTAGGATGCAGTGGCAGGGAAGGGGTGTGTGGCTTGCTGGCCTGTTTAATGTTTGTGTGGAACCTCAGGGGGAATCAACTCATAGCAACAGCTAATTAGAACCGTATTTGCTGGTCCTTGTTTTGCGAGCAGTAAAAAGGAATGAGAACCCGTGTGATGTAGCGGTTAGAGTGTCAGACCATCACTGATGCACTGCATCACTTATGTAAACATTAGAAACTCTCTTCGCTTTGTCTTGAAGGGTCAGTTGAGAAACTGCCATTCAGCCAAGACAAAGAAAAGGAGCCAGACTCAAGTATGTTCATTGGATGTGAGGATCGCACCAAATGGCATATCACACCTCCACCCCAATCGTCTTTAGCCCACACTAGCTCACTCCAAAATGACCAGTGTAGACAAACCCTAAGTTGGGTGCCTGGCTGAGTTTGAGTTTGATTCCTCTTTGTTCCTTCGTGGGTGGCCTTGGACAAGGTACACAGCTATAGAAAACTCTGAAAAGAAGAAACTAGTAACCTGCTTCTGAGTATGCTATACCTAGAAAACTTTAGAAAGAGTTGCCATATGTCAGGATTGGCCTGATGGCACACAACAACAACAACAACTACTACTACTACTAACTACTACTACTATTATTATTATTATTAATTGTTTCTTTTTCTCAATGCTACTTTGATACATTGTATCTCGCTCCTCAGGGGTTCAGTTTGAAATTGACCTACCCAGCAAGAAAGTGAGCATTGAGTCAGACCACAGTGTTGACACCTTGTTGGATACACTGAAGAAAACGGGGAAGACCGCCTCCTACATTGGAGAGAAGTAACCGCCGAGGAAGGATGGACTTGTTGGGGCTACTGTGCTGCAGGAAAGGTCAGTTGCCCAAAAATATCTAAAACAGGATTACAGCTTTCCCCAGCTTGGTGCCCTTGAGATGTGTTCACTTACAATGCTGGAATCAGGTTAGAAAAATCCTGTCTCTACCAATAAGTTATTCTAGTTCCTGCAATTCTTTCCAGATTTATTGTGTCTTGAATGATCTGCAGTGATAATCTGAATGTTGGATTTTCCATTGTGTAGTTAAAGTATTGTGGTTCTCTGTAATTTTATGATTTCTTTTTTATGATTTCATTTAGCAATTTTTCATTGATTACCCTCTCAACCCAATAAATTCTCGGTAGATTGTCACTTCAAAGCAGGAATAGGAAATATGCACCTCACCGGCCATTTTTGGATTCCAGTACACATAATCCCATCAGCCTGGCAAGGGCTGATGGGAGCAGCGGCCCTGCATCATCTGGAAGGCTGTATTTCTTATCCCTGTGGCAAATAAGGAGTTTAGGCCCCAACAGAATAAGAAAAACTGTACTGGAAAAGAACAAGACAAATGAGAAAAGGTAGCATAAACTTAACAGCTCAGTAAAAACAAACAGTATGGCCAAAGTTAAATCTGAAAGGCGTAAGCAAAGAGAAAGGTCTGTGCTTGGTGTCAAAAAAGGAACGAGGCAGGCATTGAACAGACAGCTTTAGTGACAGAATGTTACCACTGGGGTCTTCCTATGGGGAAAGCCCTGTCCATGGTAGATGCTGTCCCTCAGGCACTGGGGCTCCCCAACAGAGATCCTCTTTTGGAGATCTGACTGGGCAGTGAGGCGCATAAGGCATCCGGTGATCAAAGCAGCCTTGGGGACAAGATCCTGGTATGTGTCCAGACCTGAAAGACAGTCTGAACAGATCTAGAAATTCTCTTAACAAAGGGTGCCTTGTGTCGTACAACATCTGGTGACTTGCCAAGAAAAGAAATAATAGCAACGAGCTGTTTTGTTTGTCATGGCTGCATAACCCACTCTTTTTAAAGGAACTGAACAACTCATTCTCTCAAGAGGTATTCCCATCCCCTGGGACCCATGTGGCCGTTCATTTCATGATCAGTGCAATTAGCTAGAAAGCAAAGCTCACGAAATACGTGCTTCGAACAACAACAGACAGGAGAGAGCTCTGAACACCTACCTGGGTCTTTGGAAACGTCTGATCTTTTTTCTTTTCCCATTTTTGTATCAATTGGGAGCTATAGAAATGGAGGAAGCAACATTGCTCACCAGATATTTTGGACTAGAAGTCCCATTCAGTGGCTTCAATCAGCTGCAGAAAGGGCTTGGATTATGGCAGCCTGAAATGAATCATCAAGGGCCTTAAACAGCAGCATTTGCTTAATGTTGGCATCAGAAGAGGCAACACTAAGACATCAGTAGAAGGCATCCTGTTATTACTGATCTAATGGCAGCCCTGTTTAAACCGGGAATTTCATGCCCTTTTTTCATGAAGCTGCTCGCCTAACACTTATTAAGAAGTTCAGTTCTGTTCTTTTTGGTCTGCACAGAGGCCATGGTTTTATGACCCACTAAGGAAGAAGTTAAGGAACATGGTGGCGCTGCGGGCTAAACCGCAGAAGCCTGTACTGCAGGGTCAGAAGACCAAGCAGTCGTAAGATCGAATCCACGCAATGGAGGGAGCTCCCGTCGCTTGTCCCAGCTCCCGCCAGCCTAGTGGTTCGAAAGCATGCAAATGCAAGTAGATCAATAGGGACCACCTTGGTGGGAAGGTAACAGCGTTCCGTGTCTAAGTCGCACTGGCCATGTGACCACGGAAGATTGTCTTCGGACAAAACGCTGGCTAGGAAACAGGGATGAGCACCGCCCCCTAGAGTCGAACACGACTGGACAAAAAATTGTCAAGGGGAAACTTTACCTTTTAAGGAAGAAGAGGGCAACCTGTGGCCTTGCAAATGTTGTTGGACTGCAACTCCCTCTTACCTTGGCCAGCATTTCCAGTCATGAAGGACAATATGAGTGGAAGTCCCACATCACCGAGAGCCACAGGTTCTCCAACCCTGCGCCACAATTTTTAATTTACTCTGCAATGGTAAGATGCTTCCATCATCACAAACTGCTGCTGTCACAAAAGGTTACAGTGGTAATTTTATAGGCCTCGAAAGTGCTAATTGATTTGAATTGTTTTTTTTTTAATTTCTGTGCTGTTTAAATTGAGCCACTACATTTTCTTTTGACACCCATGCGTAAAACGAGTCTGTAGGCTGCCGGCTGTGGATTACGTGTCCTGTGTCTAAGGAAGACTCTTTGCTGTCAGCTTCAAACTGACGTCCCTTCCAGGTTCCACCAGCAGGTGGCGGACTTGTCTAACTTTCTTTTTTCCTTTTCCTTGCTTTTTTTGCAGCCCTCAGAATGGATCCAGTAAGAAATCCGCTGCTTTTGATTCTTCGTCCCAGCCCTTGTCATTTGACCACAGTTGCTTGACCTGATGTTAAGAGAAAAGAGAATGGATGCGAAGGACCGGCTCTTGGCGGGAAAAGAGAAATGGCGACCACACATGCCCCAAGTCCCCTCCTGCAAATGTAGTACTGATGCATTCTTTGGGTTTGCCTTCTAATAAAGGGAAGGAGTTGCTTCTATTTTTTAAGTTAATACCATGCCTGTTGGTGTATTTCTTTAAGCTCCATGCCTTTTTTCCTTATTTGCTCTGTTTTGGCAACTGCGGGAGGAGAGAGCTTATTCCTTTCTCAGATTACATCTTCTAGAATCCAGAACTCCAGTACCAACCGGCGCCTCCTTCATTCACACCTGCTGCCAGATATTGTAACCTAACACTGCGAATCAGACTTTCCTGTCCTGGAGTCTTCCCGATGTGTTGTATTACCCCATCACCACAAGCAATCTGGAGGGCTCTAGATTATAAAGAAGGCTGTTCCAGCGGGATCTTGCTTAGCCTTGTTTGAGTGTGCTGCTGGGGACTCACACAAAATATATGGTCCAGGTAGCAGGTTGTCCAGTTTTACAGCACTGCAGCAGATACAGTACCTGGTGTCATGTAGGAATTAGTGATTTGAACCAGGGAGGTCTTGGTTCAAATCCCCACACATTATGAGTAGCCTGAGATGAGTTCCTGTGTCATTAATCTAATTTATATCCCAGATCCACTTGGCCCAAAATATTATTCCGGCCTGAAGCAAAAGAGAAGATGTTTGTCACGACTCTGTGCACAAAATTCCATGAACAAAAATGGATTGGATGGCAGTTGGATCATACTTTAATGATAAGTCATCATCCCCACAGCATTTGAGGTCAGCAGGCTAGCTGAGGGAAAGCAGAGCTGGCTATATAGCACACACTATTCTGTCTCCTAACTCCTTGTCTCCAGTGCTTAGCCACCCACCTCAGTGTCCTCTGGTGTTTGAGACAGCTGCTTCTTTCTGCTCAATAGCAGAGTCAACCCTGCTGCCTGAATTGTAGTCCAGAGAAGTGTGGGGTGAACCTCAATATACCGTTTCAAGTATCTGGGAAGAGGGGTGGGGCATGTGATGTGAAAGTCCTTTCCCTTCCACAAGAATCTCTCCAGCTTTTTCTGCTGGTACAAAATAGCAACAAGCCAAAAAAAAAAAATTACTGTAATGACCAATGAAATATTTAAGTATGACACCTGGGCTCTTTTTGGGTGATCCTCTTGTTGCCCATGCCATATTAATGAGCAGTAAATAACAAAAAACAATGCACCCAATTAAAAAAAGCAACAACTAAAGAGAATAGCCTGCAAAGAACGGGAAAATATTGTTTATGGCTAGTATCTTGTACATAATATGTCTCGAGAGCCAAGATAATTGCCTTTGTTAACCTTGGGGGACAAGTTGTAGTTTGGAATTAGATATACAGTGGTTCCTCGCTTGACGACGATAATGTGTTCCGTTAAAATCGTTAAGCAAAATCGTCGTCAAGTGAAATTAAAAAACTCATTGAAATGCCTTGAAAACCGTTCAGTGCATTCCAATGGGCGAAATACCTCAGCATCCAGCGAAGATCCTCCATAGGGTAGCTATTTTCCGCTGCCTGTAATGAGAAGAATCTGTCCTAAAGCACAGCGGGGAGCCATTTTGCACAGCAGGCGGCCATTTTGAAACCCGACGATCAGCTGTTTTTGATTGTTGTTAAGTGAAAAATTGGTTCCCGAAGCAGGGAACCGATCAGTGTTATGTGAATTTTCCCCATAGGAACATCGTAAAGCAGATTTGTCGTTTAACGAGGTTATCATTAAGCGAGGCACCACTGTATCTATTTTTATATCCATCCGATATGCACAGGGGTTAGGAGAGAGGAAAAGGTAGCTCTCTGGATAGTTTGCAATAAAATAGCCAGGGCTGTGTGATTCCAGTCCTTTTACATAAGAACAACATTGAGGTAACAGGTGTGTGTGTTTGTCTTAAAACCAAGAAAGCCGAAGTGGTGGGAGCTGTGAAGGGGCTGTGTAAAAAGACGGTGAGTTCTGTTCTGGTGCAAAAATCAATTTCTTGTACCAGACCTCTTATTATTTCATTTTTATCCCTCCTCTCCCCAGCACCACTGATTTTGCAACTGGCTTTGGTTGGACCTCAGCTAAAAAAGTCCTAAGCAGATCCCAGAGGCCTGAAGTCTGCTCACCTCTGCTATTCTGCACAAGAGAGTTGTCGTAAAATGTGTTAGCACTCATTAGCTTGCGGTTTTTCCGGATGTTGGGCTGTCATTTCCTTCAGAAATAAACCTCTTGCCTCCTTTTTCCCTGTCAGTTCAAATCCCCACCACCCATACCCACTTAATTTTTAATAAAGAATATTAATTAAAATGGTCAGAGTAGTTCCTTTTACTTTTATCAGACATCAGTACTTCTGGGTTTTATTCCAGGCATGTAAGGTTTTAACTCGCTTGCCTAAAACCTGGGATATTGCAGAAGACAGTCCTAGGATCAGGGAAGCATTAACGTGTAGTGTCTGCCGATCAGGGATGCATTCCGCCACCCTCACAACTGAAAAATTGCAGTCGTTTGCATCATTCTTTCTTTTAATTGCCATTTTCTTTAATAGGCACAGCAGAAACTTCGTCTGAAGTTTCTGCATCATTTAAACCCATGTTGAAGCTAGGACAGCCGAGACACTCTTAAGCTCCCATGGAATTCACAGGGCAATCCTGTGCGTTATC
Organism: Pogona vitticeps; assembly: GCF_051106095.1. Taxonomy (NCBI): domain Eukaryota; kingdom Metazoa; phylum Chordata; class Lepidosauria; order Squamata; family Agamidae; genus Pogona; species Pogona vitticeps. Next base: position 93,582,886 of record NC_135784.1, read on the forward strand.
TGCTAAAGGCCAGCTCCACTAAGTGTGGTGAGATTTACTTCAAAGTAAGTGTGTCCTGGACTGCAGTCAAGTATCCAAAATTCTGCACTAGAATACGGTCATTTTTATGGCCTCCTTCCTCAGCAATAAGCCTGCCCGATAGATTCATGAATGAGCAGTACAGCCATGATAATACTACTGAAGACATTTACCTTTTGGATTTCCTGACTTCGATGCTGTCAGCTTCTCCGCTGGATTATTCAGTTTAACAGCAAGTGACTCTGTTTACCTATTTCGTATTTTTTTCCTGTTGCTTTCTTCCAACAGTAGATGCACAGTGGGCATTAATTTTGAAATCCTTCATAGCTAATTTTAGAATGTGGATCCTTGTGGTGGAACAGTATAAAATCAAAACACAGGGAACAGACCATCTTTGGTCACTGGTAGCAAAGGAGCAATCATTTTTATATATCATTTATTAGGAAGTAAGTTCCAGTGGCTGTAATGGCGTGTATTTATACCAGGCCTGCCAAAACGGTGTACAATATATAGATATTTTAGTTACTTGAATGTATTTCAAAGTAAACATGCTACGTCAAGGGCAAGGAACCTCTGTCTCCCCGGATGTTGGACTACAAACTCCATCCTCCTTGACCATTGGATTGATCCTGTTGCCTGGGGTTGATGGAAGCTGAAGCAACAGCATTTGAAGGGGGCCAGGTTCCCCAGGCTTGTGCTGAAGTCTCCTGCCTGGTAATTAGCCCAATTCCAAGAAAACATTGCATTTGCATAGTAAGTTGTTAAGGGGTTTGACTTGGGCATTCCCAGCTGCAAATCTCTGGGTTTCACCCAGCCCTTGCCCCAATTTCTGTGTTCTCAAGTTTCCCAAGACCGAAGATGAGATGTGGACTCCTTTTGATCTGGGAGGTGCCACAGTTTCATGATTTGTTCTCTTGCCATGAAAGAGAAGATCTCTTAAGAGAACAAGTCTTCAAATGTACCTAAAACGTGCAATGTAGGTGTGACAGCCTCCTCTCACGTCACAAAGGAGCTGCCACGTCACTCTCACACCCTCACTTTATTCACGCTGCCACCAACCATTCCCTCATAAAACTCTTCAGACAGAAGTATGATTATTAAAATAAAGGAATGGTAAATCACTATAATAATTAAAATAAAAGGCAATCAGTATAATACAGTACCCACACACATATTCTCTCTCAGACCTTCACTCTCTCTATATATAGCACAGTACTACACAACATGTACAAGCCCTAACTCCCTAAGTCCCTAACCAGACCCTATCAAGTCCCTATCTGACTCACACCTCATTCACTCCCCCTTAAATACCCTAGCTCCACCCTCTTATGTCCCACCTCCCGTCACGCTATTGGCAGATGACAAACAACCATAGCAATGACAGGCAAATGACATCACCGTTACTGTAACAGTAGGGAATTGTGGTGCATCCATTTATATCATTTGAAAGACGTCAGGCCAGGTGCAGCAGCTGGAGGCCAAGGGCCCCTCTAGTTCAGCTCCCTGTATCTCACAGGGGCCCCACCAGATGCCTCTGGGAGCACATGAGACAACTAGGTACCTGTCTCCTGATACCCCTCCCCTGCATTTGGCATTTGGAGGGCCTTCTAAACCTGGAGATTATACATCCCCATCATGGCTTGTGACCTGCAATGGACTTTTTCTCCAGAAATCTATCCAATCCCCTTTCAAAGGCATCTAGACCAGATGCCATCACCACCTCCTGCGGCAAGGAGTTCCACAGACTAACAACACTCTGGGTAAATAAATCTTTTCTTTTGTCTGTTTTCACTCTCCCAACACTCAATTGTAGTGGATGTCCCCTGGTTCTGGTGTTGTGTGAGAGGGAAAAGAGCTTTCCCCTCTCCACTTTATCCATCCCCTGCATAATTTTACACATCTCAGTCAGGTCCCCCCTCAGGTGCCTCATAAGGGAAGTGCCCCAGTCCAGTCATCATTTTAGTTGCTCTCTTCTGCACTGTTTCCAGTTCCACTATGTCTTTTTTTGAAGTGCAGCAACCAGAACTGTATTCAATACTCCAGGTGTTCTGTACAATGGAATCTCGGTAAGGCTAACTCCAAATCTTCTTGACAGTGTTATTTTAAAGAGGAAGCCTTCTATTGCCATTGGTGTTCCTGGTGCGTCATCAACATTCATATTCCTTAAACCTTGATTGCTTACTGTAAGCCTTTTGTGATTTAAGAACTTAAGTATTAATTGCTGTTTAAGAGGCTAAAACATAGGGGTCCAATAACCATCAGAGAAACACGGTGCCACAATAATCAAATACTCTGCTTCTTTATCAAAACAAATTTGAATGAACACTTGTCCTGCTCAAAGAAAGCTACAAATTAGTGAGTGGAATCTGTTTGAATGCATTATTATTTAAAGAATTAATCTGAAGGAATAAATTTCATTTTCACATAATAAATAATATTCCATGAGTTAGACATTTAATCATTTGGACAACATTAAATTTTATCCCAGTCACATGATTCAAATGGCCATGTCACTTCAACTAAAATCAAGAAGCCACTTTCTCCAGTGCCAGATCCCAGCATGTAGTGTATAGAACACATCTTTGGCACAGCATCTGCTCATCCATCCTTATTACTAATAATGTCTCACCATATTAAACGGTCATGGCTTAAGCTATCAACCATGTCTCCAGCTTCACATGTTATGGAAAACATATATAAGGTGTATGAAGATGGTGCTATGGGGGGGGGTGTTTCACCATCCACTTCCAAACCCTGTCGCCTTTGAACTGACCGAAAATAAATGTAAACAACCAACCGATTGATGATACTCTACAGCCATTAACAAAGAAGGTAGGAAATTGGATTCAAAGGGTCCCTGTCTTTATTCTTCTGGTTAGTATAAGCAATTAGGAAAGTGCTGTGGCACCATACAAGCAATTTCTATGGGGGGAAAAACTGAAATCTGTCTTTCTCGTTTTACCATAGAACCATATACTACAGCTCTTTCTGTTCTTGGGAGAGGCACATAAACTGACAGCCGGCTATATCACTCCACTTGATCTGTTGCAGGTGGTGTCCCCATAGTAATACACTTGTAGCCCTGGGATGCCATGTAGCATGAGTGACTACAGATACTAAGACGTGGAGAAAAGACTTGACTATTGATGGCAAAACTCTCTTAACACATGCACATACGAGTCCATGTGACCACTTGTTCAAAACTGCCATGGAAACAGGAACTGGTGTGCAGCAACGACAACAAACAAAACTATTCTATTTAGTTAGTCAGTTCTCCCATTTTTAAAGAAAGGCAACCAGTTTGCAGTGATCAGCCTGAAGGATGTATTCTTTCCCATCCCCACCAGTTACCACCAGTTCCTTTGGTTTCTCTTAAGAGGAAGGCTTACCTGCATATACACAAAATAACAGTGATAGCTTACCTCTACCGAATGTAATAATTTCCCCATATATCAGTGTCTGGCTGTCAGCAGTAGATACTAGGCAAACTCTTACCAAAAGTCTCCACTTCACTTTTGGTCTTCTTTGGTTTCATTGACATAGTCTTCAGTCTTCATGTCAATGAAACCAAATCACATTTGTTTGTTGTTTGGTATTCACGAAGTATTTTTAGCTTAGAAATTACAGTAGTTTGTGCTTTCTTACCCCAGAACACACACTTTTCATTCTCTAGCCTATCAAGCACTGCATCAGTCTCACTTCACCACACTTCCTGTTCAACATCTGCTTGGTCATACGGCTTCCTCTCTAATGTCATTTGCTCATCTTCATGGGATAACATTTCTATCTTGGCTCTTGTTCTAGTCCGTCTATGAGATCAACAGTTGGTGCAAACAACTAAGAGGGCAGCTTGACAGTAAACTCATCCTGGTTTGGCGCAGACACAACAGGGCTCAACAGGATCACTTGGAAGTACATTGAAGCACTTAAAGCAATCCTTCCGTTTGCACACAAAACTAGACAAGAAAGGGTTAATCAGCATCCGCTTGTCAAATGATAGTGTTTGTACTCAAAATCTGCCGTAAGGGAGAAACAGCAGCTCTCTCGCTCTCTCTCTAAATCTTGTTGGAAATGACATAGAGCTCGAGAAAAAGTAAGAAATATAAAGAGGTCGGAGCAGGTACAACAGAAAAAGGGGAGCTTTTCTCTGAAGGATCATTGGCACTGGCAAAGAAAAACAAACCTCCCCCCCCCTTCCCAAAAGCACACCACACCTCAGAGAAACTGCCTCAAAGGCTGCTCCAGGAGGGACCCAAGGTGCAAGCGGAGTACACATTCTCCGGCACTTCTTTGACTTAAGTTAACATTTTGGGTGTGGTGTGTGCATAAGCATGTTCTCCTGATTACAATTCATGTCACTCATGAAGACAACAAGTCAGCAGACAGGCTCATCTGACAGGACACTCCATCACATGAGTGGGAGCTAGCTTACTCCATATAGGGTCTTTTTGTATCTCATTGAGGCAGTCCACAAGTAGTCACGTTCACTTTGCAAGAGAATCACAAAGACCATGTCTAAGAGATTCCTTTCTGTACCAGTGGTCCAAACCATTTCTGTGTGTCTTATTTGCCTTTTCTCTAATCCCTGGGGTTACGGGAAAGCTCAGAGAGGACGGGGCAATGGTATTCTACTTCCCCTATAGTGGCCATTTTAGATATGGTTCACAATATTACTCCTGTCTGTAACTGGAAATGTTTTATTCGTTTTGCATCTTCTAAAACTTTCCCATTCAGCCTACTATGATTTCTGTAGTCCTTACCTTTCTCTCACCCATGAAGGAAAATATATTTTCTCCACCATGTTGCAACCATAGTTGCCCTTCAGTTGCTCATTCATCTCTTTTTTTTTTACTCACGAGAGCGCTTTTGATACCTGCACTCATCTAGACCATTGTACAAATGTCATCCCTGTCTGCCTTTCTAAATGCCTTTACATATGCTCAGAAAGCTAGTACTGTAATCTTTTTGTTTTGTGGGCTGAGCCACTGTTTTTTTTTAAATAGTCAAGCTTATTCCTCACTCTAATGAATCATTCTAAAGTAACTTCTGATTTCAATATGAATCAAGGCACTGTGCTTCCAACTTTTTTCCTTAGTCCATAAACTGTTCCAGAAATTTCCTTCCATTCCCTAGATGTTCATCATGCTTTAGTGTGTTTTTTTTTTCATTTTAAAAGAAAGTGTAGATTCCATAAATCCCCCAGACTGTTTGCTACCAGATTTCAGTCAGATATCAGGAAAGGTTTCCTAACTGTCACAGCAGTATGATAACAGAACCAATTACCTCAGGAGGTGGTGAGTGTTTCTGACACTGGAGGCATTTAAGAGAAACACTGGACAACGTTCAAGTATGCAATCGGGATTCATCTACTATATCTCTATTTAAATTATAGTAATTATATGTTAGCTCTTGTCAATTTTATCTGCATCCTCTTTGGGTGATGGGTGATACCTCATTCATCCAGTCATCCATCCATTCATGGTGACACCTACATGGCTACTCCACTTCTTCTCAGATCGCTAGAGGGCCAACACATCTCATCCATAAATTCATCAGGTTTTACAGCTAGACTTTAATCAATCTATGCTAAATAAACAACCAATGGATGCTGGGTTTGGAAATTGGATATGTGGTCTCTTCTACTGGGCCTTTACAGATTTCCTTGAAACAGAATGTCCTTCTGCGACTGGTAACATATCATTATCTTAGGGCCCAGAGTTCTCTTTGACTCTGCCATTACCCCTTAATGTGTTCCAAAACCCTGTCTTTACTGCATCTATAATTTTTCCTGATTCTCTCAAAGTGTGGCCTTTTTAGTTAGTATTTCTTTTTTTCTCCCCAGCTATTTAATAACCAGAATCTTTTGCTTTACAGGTTTTGGTGGTGTGTGGTGTCATTGCTTTCCATTACATGATCATGAGTTCACTTCACTGAGGTTTTTTGGCTTTCTTTTTTGTTTTTTTAACGACTAACTCTATACATGACATTTACTTCTTAACCATCTGAAAGTTTCAATATGCCTTATTGGCAAGCAGCAGGCAGCGTTTGCTGACTGAAATTATATCCCTCTTGCTGTGGGTCATTTTAAAAATGGTCAACGAAAAGAAAGCAAGAAAGAATGTGAAAGCTCTTCTGCCTTCGATCTTACTGTCTGAGCACAATTAAAATGCTGCTTTTGAAATAAAGCTTAACTTATGGCTCTGTTTTTCCCCTGTAGACACCAGAGTGAGGCTGTTGTAAAGCCAAGGAGTCTAAATCACACATTCAAGACCAAGCCAGCCATAAACATTGTCCATTACAACAACATTATGTGGAAAATCCACTCTCCCACAGACTTCCAGCTACCGTGAGGACTACAGTTAAGTTCATAAGAGAAAGGGGAAGTCTGAAGTGGGTGTCAGATCATATCCTAGTCCCTGGGCTCTGAGCTCTGACTCCACTATATGACTATTTGCCGTGTTAAATGTACAGTATATGCTGATCGCATATGGAAACCCCACTGAGGAGGCATTCTAGGAGAAATCATGTGCATTAACAGGCTTAAGCAACATACATTAGTTCCACTGCTTCTCCTTAAACTACGCCCTGTTAAAGCAGCTTTCCTTTTTAATAACATCCCTCAGGTTTAGTTTTCAAGCAGTGTTATAATTAGGCCCTCAAGCAAGCAACTAAAAGTCCGGAGGAAACAGCATTCCTTATAGAACAGCTCAGCATTCAGATTGACATGGATATTTTCCACAAGCATTTGCTTTCTTTCAAATTAAAAGAGGTGAATAAAAACCCAGGCCTAATAATGGACCATGGAGACCATTTATCTGGGGTTATTATTCCAAAGCAGAACAATAAGAATTCACAGTGATGTTTATTGTAAACTGCAGTCGTTCTTCCCGCCTTCTCTCACTTTCTCCAGAAAGTGGAACTGCAGAGACCCACAAAGATGTATGCAGGACTATGCTACCTTGTTTGTATTGGTTCCTCACAGAGCCTAAAATATATGTGTTTTTTCCTATTTTACTAGAGTACTTCAACAACCTATGGATATTTTATTGAAATGTGGTTTCAGTGCAATTGCCTACCTCAAACATGGTCCAGAAATTTGACACAGAAATAAAAAAAACACTGTTGCTGTCCCATTACTTGCTACCCTTCTTTCTTCTCTACTCATCCTTCTTCTTCTTCCCCCCTTCCTTTTTAGTCTTCTTTGCTTAACTACTCATGTTTCCTTAAAGTGACTGTGAATTTTTCCAAGATCTCTTGCTACAGCAGAGATCTGGGACGGCATAGACCAGCTGCAGCTCACAGGGAATTCACCAACAGCTGTTGAAATATAATGGCATTCCAAAAATGCTCATACAAATACGCAAAGGATTGTGAGGGATTAGAACTGTGAGCAAACAAATCGAAGGAAGACGTGCCAATCTTCCACTAATATCCAGATCAACATTGCAAGTGGTCTTATCGGGATGTATTTCTAGCATTGTTTGAGCCGTTAACAATTCTGTCCACCAGAGAAGGGGGCACATGTGGTTCCACAACATGACCTGAAGTTTTCTACTTCACAAGCATATCTATACTAAAAGCTTCAACTGGATTAAGGCTGCTTTCTCTTTCCAGAAAACCCTAGCCAGCTGAATTCAGTGAAGGGGTGGTAAAGTTCTTGTAAGCAGAGAGATCTTGGCATCAGTGATTACTGATTACTGCAGGGCCGGTACTCCCATTAGGCAGAGTGAGGCTGTTGATTTCAGGCAGCAATGCAAAGAGGAGCTGCAAGGTACTGGAGTTGAGAGGCCTTGTTTATTTGGTGTTCTCCTTTATTCAATTACCCAAAGGGAGGAGAAAGAGAAAGAAAAACAAAGAGAAGAGTAAAATAAAACGATAGCCAGCTGACAATAAAATTAATGAGGTTTAAAATAATAATCTGTTAAGCACAAAGATTTCATGCAGGCAGTCTATGTGTCTGAGAAATATTCAACTAGAAATGATAACTATAAGACTTATGTTCAGATGCAGGCACAGCAATGAGATCTAAAGACTACTGAGCACTGCAGGGTAAAAGAATAGCCCTATTAGGTGTTACCACATTTAGTCAACACCTAGCACACTAGTGCTAATGTGAGTGCACTCATCATGCTCAAAAGTTACATATCTGAAGACAATTATTGTTGATGTGGAGCATTCCACATAAGGATAAACAGTTCAAATTATTTTACCTTGTTTTAGTATCAGAGTATCACTGTAAGGGTCATTTATGCTGCCCTTCTGCCAGATGTGACATTACAGAAATGCAATGAAGCACTGCATGAACGCCCATGAATATCGGAACTTTTCTCATATAGAAATTAAAATAATACAGATAGTAATTTCCAATCAAAAGGAAGCCCCTCCAGGACTGATACCCAATTTGTTTCTTGAAAGAAAAAGAAAGAAAATAAACATCCTAACTTATGTCGGATCTCTATGGCCTACAGCAAGAACACTGTGAACTTATGCAACAATTTTTCAGATCTCTCCAGCCTCATGCTGAGCCAAAGATAAGAATAAGTCTTTTCATGGGGACATTCCTTTCGTCTTACCAAACTGACACAGATGCTATAATTCTGTAGTGACCTGGAAGCCCCTTCCCATTACCTCCAATTCTAGAAATATTTCAAAAAATATGTTACCAACCATGGCATGAATCACTACAGCAGCACACAAGCATTGTCCCAGTCACCACAGCATGACAAAGAACAACACACTGAGGCACAGAGAGCGCCTTTCATTGCTACAGAAAGAATTCCGCAGGGATGGGCTCTCGAAGGCCAGAAAAAGGAATTAGATTGCTACCTGAAGTGTTTCTGTCACTATGCTAAGGCAGAGATAACCAGCAAAGTTCATAATTTTACTACACAACCACAGCCGGAAAGACTACAGTGACATCCACAGCCTCAGAAACAATCCCACCATTGTCCTCAAAGAGGAAGATAAAGCAGCAACACGTGCTGTTATGGACTACATTAAGGAGGCTAGCAGACAATCGTCCAACACCATATTTTATATGTCCCTGGCTGTGAACCCAGTTGCAGAATATCCAAAAGGGATTGCAGATTTTAATTGTTGTTTTAAAAATCCGTTTTGTGCACAATATATTGTGAGCCGCCCTGAGTAGACTCCTGTCTAGAAGGGCGGGATAAAAATCTAATAAATAAATAAATAAATAAATAAATAAATAAATAAATAAATAAATAAATAAATAAATAAATAAATAAATAAATAAATAAATAAATAAATAAATGCCTTGCTGAAAATAAATAAATAAATAAATAAATAGCCTTAGCGAATATAAATGAATAAATGAATAAATGAATAAATGAATAAATGAATAAATGAATAAATAAATAAATAAATAAATACATACATACATACATACATACATACATACATACATACATACATACATACATACATACATAAATTTCACCAACAAAGGTTCACCCCAAATTGCTCTCAATTGGTCAGTTTCCAGATGGGGTTCCTTAAGCTGCGGCAGATGGTTCCACAACACAGATGTCGAGCCCATTCTCCCTTGGTAGGAGTCACTGGTGGGGGTTTCATCCTGGCCCAGCTTCCCCTCTTACAGTAACCTCCTTCCTTCGGATACACATAAATGGTCCATTCTACCAGCTCAGCCTCCTCTAATGGGACCGAGATCCCTCTTTGATCTCTCCTGTAAGTGTCTTTATCTAACCGGTCCTTATTGCTATCAAGTAGATATGGTTTATTACCCTGTATTCTTCTCTCTGTCTCAACACTTATAATGTTCAGAAGGTCACAGTGGTAAAATTCTGCTGAACTTTCTTTGCCATGTAAACCCAATGATGAGATGGTGCTGCACTAGAATTTCCAGATGCCCTAGCCATTATGGCCAGTTGTCAAAAATTATAAGCACTGTAGCCCCAAATCTCTGGAAGGCACCAGGTTGTGTATCCCTGTCAACCTTCCCTTCTTTTGGGTTCATAATAACACTCCAGTCCTATATAAGATTTGCTAGTTCACTGATTGACTGATGGACTGATTTTGTATCCTGTCCTTCATAGTAAAATGATCCAAGTACAGTCCATCACCAAAGTCTAATACATGTGTACTAGAGACAGTGTTGGGCTCAAAATACATTGCATTTCCATTATTCCACTCTGATACATGTTTAGCACATATCTATGTACACCTACTTGGCAGTTGCTGGTGCATAATGTAAGTAAAGGCCTGCTGTTGCTGCTGACTTGCAAATCCTCTGCTCCATATCTCTCTTTTTTTGGAAACGGCTATAGGAAATGATGACATGGAGATTCAGCTCTTGGTTGTAGGTCACCAAGTACCCCAGGCTCCACACCACTGGCCCAGACAGTATCTTCATTGGGCTCTTCTGTCTCCAAGAAATGAATAATAGTAATAAAGTAGCATTAGGTAAGCAGTGCTAGGTTGGTTTTCCTAAACAATATTGCTATGGAAGAGTAGCTATGTACCTCAAGATGCTTTGTTTGTGCATCTCTGTGTTCCATAACCATAGATGTGAAGTCTACTTAATAGTCCATAAAGAAGCTCCCGCTTTCGACAGGCAATGTCTCATCCACAGATTGGGTGATCTTATTTTGGAAGTTCACTTAACCACTGTAGCGGGAGAGCACTTTCTGCAGCTACTCCACCATCCCGATTACGCATAAACCACATTACCATTTAATTATAAGGAGCTGAAAAGTCTGGGCTATTTAAAAAGATTGGCAAAGTAATCAGTGAAACTTCTCTGGTCACAGAACGGAAGGGAGGGGAGGAAAACACAAGGCAGGTATGTTTTAAAAGTACAGAGATTCTGGTGGGTGGAACAGTAGAGTTTGAGGAAAGTACAAACTTACAACCATTTAACTGACTGCAGAAATCTTCTCTCCCCAGCAGACTCCAGCATAGAGGTGTGAGACTACAATGGCCATGCTGGCTGGGGTTGATGGGAGCTGTAGTCCAACATGTCTGATTGGGGTGTGCACTGCTGTAAGGTACATGCAGAGGGATGAAACCACATAATGCAGCAGGCAGCATCAACTTAGCATTTAAGAAGGGCCCCAAGAGCATCATTTTACACCAATGTGCCACCTGACAGATTGGACTAGCCTACCTCAAGTCATGCACAACATGCAGCCTCAGATCCATTAGTATCAAGAGCTGTTCTCAATTAGTTTGGTGGGCATTGTTTAGCCAACAGTGATGCACATTCACATTCACAATGGATTGTCCACATGGGAGTCTCCATCTGCATGGAACAAGCTGACAAGGGTTAGGGTAACATGGTCTAAATGGTGTTTAAATAAAGAATAGTCATACTACTCTGGACCTGCCAAGAAAAGGAAAAACATTTGGACCTTGAATGGGCCTGATTTTCAAGAAATCTGGAACTGCTCCTGAGCAGAAAATGTTTACATGCTGCCAAGTAACCTCTGAAGAATCTCACTCATGGTCAAAAGGAGCTGGATCCTTCACAAGGTGCCCTGGTGAAAGTTCAAAAGCTTTTGCACTAGTTGTCAGCCTTTACCACCATCACCCACCACAAGGTTCATTGTGGTGCAGCTGCTGAACAAGGTGCTAATCGGCTCACGTAAAGCAGATCTATTCTGTCTGAGAAACAGGGGGCCAAAGGCTCACAGGGCTTTGCTTGGCCCTTTTTCTGCATCTCATTTTGACTTGTTTTCTTCCTTGCCTGCAAATCAACATTAAGGGGGGAGGGGAAAAACTGAACTCAAAAGCAAAAACAGCTTGGACAAATCACTGAAGCAAAGGGAAGCAACACAACGCAGCTTTGCGTTCAGAGAGTTCAGCTTTTTTTTTTTTTTTGGGCTTTTATTTTTAGCTTTGTCCTGACCAGTTTTTCCTGAGCCCTTTATAGTATTCCTCCAAAACGAAAATATTTGGATACCTGTTGGGATGTTTATAAGTAAGCTCATCAATGGAGGCTATTCAAATGTTGCTGTCTTGCTCATTCAGGCTTCTATATTGGGGACGTTTAGTAAAAGCATATTGTCCATCCTGAGGTGACAGGGCTGCTATAGATATACACTGTGATAGCCAGAAGAGAGTGCAAAATGATGGTTGAAAACTCAAAGTAGAAGATTGGCGAGGCTGTAAGGTACAAGGAGAACAAGGCATGAGACTGCCAAATAATTCCTGTACTATGTGACAAACTAACTTATATGTATGAAAATAACTGAAGAGATCAATCACATATGAATTAGTACATCATGTATGTGAATGAAATCTCACTTAAGAAAAACAAAAAGTTAAAAACTGTTCCAGATTGGCCAGAATATTATCAGGATTTTGCTCTGGAGTAAATAAAATCACCTAACTCAGAATGGTGCATTGCACCAAATAAACAATATGCTGGGAGAAAGCTGGCTACATGACTGAAATCTTATTAACTGACTGTGATGTATCACGTGACTTACATGATTTCACTTGTTGTTCTTCAGTCGTTAAGTCATGTCTGACTGTTTGTGACCCCACGCCAGGCCCTCCTGTCTTCCACTGCCTCCCGGAGTTTGGTCAAATTCATGTTGGTCGCTTGGATGACACTGTCCAACCATCTCGTCCTCTGGCGTCCCCTTCTCCTCTTGCCATCACACTTTCCCAACATCAGGGTCTTTTCCAAGGAGATATCTCTTCTCATTAGATGGCCGAAGTATTGGAGCCTCAGCTTCAGGATCTGTCCTTCCAGTGAGCACTCAGGGTTGATTTCCTTCAGAACGGATAGGTTTGATCTCCTTGCAGTCCAGGGGACTCTCAAGAGTCTCATCCAGCACGACAATTCAAAATCATCAATTCTTTGGCGGTCAGCTTTCTTTATGGTCCAGCTCTCACTTCTATACATCGCTACAGGGAAAACCATAGTTTTCACTATACAGACCTTTGCCGGCAAGGTATTGTCTCTGCTTTTTAAGATGCTGTTGAGGTTTTTCAGCGCTTTTCTCCCAAGAAGCAGGCGTCTTTTAATTTTGTGGCTGCTGTCACCATCTGCAATGATCATGGAGCCCAAGAAAGTAAAATCTGTCACTGCCTCCATATCTTCCCCTTCTTTTTGCCAGGAGGTGATGGGACTAGTGGCCATGATCTTAGTTTTTTTTAATGTTGATCTTTTTGTGCTCTCCTCTTTCAACCTCATTAAGAAGTTATTTAATTCCTCCTCACTTTCTGCCAACAGAGTGGTATCATTTGCATATCGGAGGTTGTTGATATTTCTTCCTGCAATCTTAATTCCAGCTTGTGATTCATCCAGTCCAGCCTTTCGCATGATGTATTCTGCATATAAGCAAGGAGACAATATACAGCCTTGTCATACTCCTTTCCCAATTTTGAACCAATCAGTTGTTTCATATCCAGTTTAACTGTTGCTTCCTGTCCCACATTCAGATTTCTCAAGAGCCAGATACGGCGGTCAGGCACTCCCATTTCTTTAAGAACTTGCTATGGTTTGCTGTGGTCCACACAGTCAAAGGCTTTTGCATAGTCAATGAAGCAGAAGTAGATGTTTTTCTGGAACTCTTTGGCTTTCTCCATAACCCAGCACAAGTTAGCAATTTGGTCTCTAGTTCCTCTGCCGCTTCGGAATCCAGCTTGTACTTCTGGGAGTTCTCAGTCCACATACTGCTGAAGCCTGCCTTGTAGGTTTTTTAGCATAACTTTGCTAGTGTGTGAAATGAGTGCAATTGTGCGGTAGTTGGAGCATTCTTTGGCACTGCCCTTCTTTGGGATTGGGATGTAGACTGATCTTTTCCAATCCTCTGGCCACTGTTGAGTTTTCCAAACTTGCTGGCATATTGAATGTAGCACCTTAACAGCATCATCTTTTAAGATTTTAAATAGTTCCACTGGGATGCCATCACCTCCACTGGCCTTGTTGACAAGCTTTCTAAGGCCCACTTGACTTCACTCTCCAGGATGTCTGGCTCAAGGTCAGCAACTACATTGTCTGGGTTGTCCGGGATATCCAAAGCTTTCTGATATAATTCCTCTGTGTATTCTTGCCACCTCTTCTTGATGTCTTCTGCTTCTGTTAGGTCCCTCCCATTTTTGTCCTTTATCATGTTCATCTTTGCACAATGTTCCTCTAATATCTCCAATTTTCCTGAACAGATCTCTGATTTTTCCTTTTCTGTTATTTTCCTCTGTTTCTTTGCATTGTTCATTTAAGAAGGCCCTCTTGTCTCTCCTTGCTATTCTTTGGAAGTCTGCATTCAATTTTCTGTAACTTTCCCTATCTCCCTTGCATTTTGTTTCCCTTCTCTCCTCTGCTATTTGTAAAGCCTCGTTGGACACCCACTTTGCTTTCTTGCCTTTACTTTTCTTCAGGCTGGTTTTTGTTGCTGCTTCCTGTACAACGTTAAGAGCCTCCATCCATAGTTCTTCAGATACTCTGTCTACCAAATCTATTTCCTTAAATCTGTTCTTCACTTCCACTGTGTATTCATAAGGGATTTGGTTTAGCTTGTAACTGACTAGCCCAGTGGATTTTCCTACTTTCTTCAATTTAAGCTTGAGTTTTGCTATAAGAAGCTGATGATCAGAGCCACAACCAGCTCCAGGTCTTGTTTTTGCTGACTGTACAGTGGTACCTCGACTTAAGATCTTAATCCATATTGGGACTGCATTCTTAAGTCGAAACACAATTTCAAAACGTTCTTAAGTCTAAACACCATTTCCCCATAGGAATGCATTGAAAACCATTTAATCCGTATCTGCTGTTTTTTGTTCTTAAGTCGAGGTGCTGTTCTTAAATCGAAGCATTAGTTCCCATAGGAACTAATGCAAAGCTGGTTAATCCGTATCTACCACTAGGGGATGAATTTTTAATTTTTTTCTTCTTTTGACCTAAGGTGAACTTAGGTCAAAAAAGGACAGGAAACGTTTTTTTTTTTTCTTTTTTGGTTCTTAAGTCAAGGCTCCGTTCTCAAGTCAAAGCAACTTTTTGCAAATGAAGCCATTCTTAACTTGAATCGTTCTTATGTAAGGACGTTCTCAAGTCGAGGTATCACTGTATAGAGCTTCTCCATCTTTGGCTGCAGAGAATATAATCAATCTGATTTCAGTACTGCCCATCTGGTGATGTCCATGTGTAGAGTCGCCTCTTGTGCTGTTGGAAAAGAGTGTTTGTGATGACCAGCTTGTTCTCTTGACAAAATTCTATTAGCCTTTGCCCTGCTTCATTTTGAACTCCAAGGCCAAACTTACCTGTTCTTCCTTGTTCTTCCTTTTATACACCATTTATTCCTTTTATACACTTACTTCAGAGTATAATCACAATGGGAAGCTCACCTCCCATTTCCTAATTCCAGCTGCTCATCATAGTCCCGTGCAAAGTTGTGTAATATGGAAATTAAATAGCCCTGACCTACAGCTTGTAATAAGTGCTTGGAAGAACCTTGAAAAGGGTAAGGAAACATATTTGGGTTCCTGGAAATTACTCAGGAGACATAAGCATTTTGCATTGCTCTGTTTCTTTTGAAAAGACTACATAAAACCTTTGTCATTTCAAATACGAAAGTGGGAGGGGGGGAGAAGAGATATACAAATGGAAAGAAACCATTGTTTGTCTAGGCAGCTCCAAACATATGTCTGAGGTACCTGTAACAGTCATGGATTCCTGGGCTTGGGCTTGGCTACTCAAAATTCAGGTTCCAAAATTCAGAATCCAGGCTGTGGGAACCTGAACAGCCAGATTTGAGCAACGATCCTGATAGGACACATACATAAAAAAACCACAATCTATTGTTCCTACCATAGGCAACATCAGCACTAAAATCTCTAAAATGCTATTGCCAGAATACAGCTGTTGTCAGGGTGTAAGCATATTATGCCAAACTAGCCTAGAACCCACTGCAATTTGAAAACATTTTAGAAGCAGGGATAGCATTAAAAATGTCTGATGAGTGTTCTGTCTCCTGGTCTGTGTACCGGGAGACAGACAGAAAACCCTCTGATCACAATCATAGGCTAAAAACTGCTCTGGAGCCCAAATCAGTTGGGGCATTCAGTTTGCCACATGGCCAGAGTCACTTCTGGATCACAGGTCATGAGAACTGGTTTTTAATCTTCCCTTTAAGGAAATGAAATGTGTGCCTCTCAGATGCATAAACAAAAGCAGCTGGGAATGATTTTCCATCTGTGGCTTGGGGACAGGCAGATCAAAGCGGGGAATATGTGGCAACCAAAAGAACAGTGGATGGGAAATTTGCAATAAACAGAGAATTGCCACAATTGTTACCAGGGATGACAATCAAGGAAAGATGCAGGCCTGCCTCCTTCAGCACTGCGTCAAGTGGAATTGACCAACAACTTGATCCCTCCAGCATCTGTCCATGCCCACTCTCCATCCTCCAAAGGAGGGTTGCCTTAGTGTCAAGACCAGCTTTCCCACCTTTTTGTTGTCCGCCCCTCTCACTAGGAGCTGCTTTAAGGAGGTGGGATGCATAGACACCTATGATCAGATCATCTTGAGTCCATGTCTCTTGGAACAGCAAGATTTCAAATTTGACAACATACTCAATGAAAGTGGTGTCCCAAATCTTAGTTGACCACCCTGCTGTATTCCAAGGGAGGTTCAAAAAGGAGGGACCTCATCCCTAACCTTGAGGGTGCAGTGTTCCCTTGCATCAATCACAAGCTAACTACAACTAGTGTCTTAGGAATGTGTTGGAGTACAATTCCCGTCACCCCCCCCCCAACCCATGAGGGCATGGTACCATCTGGATGTATAAGACTGTAACTCCTATAATTTTTGGCCAGCACACCCTATGACCACACTGGATGGGGATGATAGGAGTTGTAGTCCAATGGCTCCAGAAGGCTGGCCAAGGGCCAGTGTCTCCTAACATAATTTAACAAGCAGGCAGCTTGTCTGCTTATTAAGCTAGCCTTTGTCCGAATCAATCCACTGATCTTTGCTCATTCTTGTGTCCACCACAATATTTCAACTGACACCCTGGTAAGATGTGGCTAGATTCAAATAATGACTAAGACAGAGTGGAAACTGACAGCAAAACGTGGCTGGGATCTCATCTGGCAGGAAAGCTCTTTAAGTTGTGACTTTGAACAAAGATTCAACAGAACTTAATCAGTATCTTTCCCTTTCTCTTGGAGCACTTACATTGATCTCATTGTATTTTGCCAGGAGTCTCAGGATGATATTTAGAGTAATACAACACTGATCCATTTCTAAAGAACTCTATTGCACTGGAACTTTTGCAGGAAGCTGCTGAAAGCCGAATATTTTGAAGATGTTTCTTCTTCGTGTAAGCATCTTAAGTTGTGCCAATGGTACAAAAAAAAGGATAATTAAGCTAACATTTTTGAGGCTACCTTTTGTTTTAAGATGTTGTTTGTTAATCATATTTATGTCCTGCCCTTCCTGCAGCAAGCTCAAGCAATGTATATGTCTCCACCTCCTCTGCACCATTCTTCCAGGTCAGGCACCCGGAGTGAGAGTGACTGTCTCAAAATCACTTTCACAATTAAGTGGAGAATCTGGATTCCCCCCAAGTCTCAAAGCCAGTCCCTAAAGCATTAAACCACACTGTGTCTCCCAAGTGATTCCTCAAATGTCTGGCAGATCATGAAAGGTATCAGTGAATTGGAATCTGCTGTTCCAAGAAGACCGGGCCTATGTTCATGCAAGGGGCACTTGTGGCCCAGGGTGGTAGTTTTAAGATGACCCTTCCCTTTCAACCAGGGGTCACCTATGACTTCTAAAGCATGTTTAAGACTTTAACAAAGATGGGTCCATCTCTGGATCTACAGTATGTTCCACAACTTGTGAGATTGCAGAGATGCAATTGTAAGCAAAAACAATTCTTACCGAGGATGCTCGTTCCAGAAGTGCCACCTTTGAACCCTGAGCCACAGCCCAAGACTTCTGAAGCCATGGATGAATTTTGCAAGGGAGAGCTACTTCCTCACTCCTCCTATTCACTCATGCCCTGGATTTGGCACAGAGATCCAACCTTGCATTAAGTCAGTTTCCCATTATATCCAAACTGAGACTCTGGATTAAAATTTATTTATATACAGTATATTATTGGCCAGAATTCCACCAATTATGCCCACCAGCATAACTTCACTGGTAATACATCACAGCTGCAAATTGCAGGTTAAGATGCCAGTATAGGCATTTGCTGTCACTCCAGTAAATTTCTATACTGATATCTTAACCTGAAACAATTCAAGCTGAAATTTTGTAATAATGGATTTATACTGGTGTCATTGTTCAACTGGATTCCAAGTTTTGGGTCTAATCCACTTATAGACTTCTTATGCTTGGGAAAAGGTATCTGCAGGTGGTATGGGTGATGTAAGTTAACCAGACAGAATCATAAAAGCCTGCTCATAAATGAAGCAGTAAAGCTACCACGGAGTCTCCCTCCCTGCCCCCCCCCCCAAGACTGCTGTGCTCATTTAAAGCTATTTCCCAAATATGTTCAGGTTGTTTGGCAACCAACATCTCCAATGTGCAGACGGTCAATTATATAAGCAACAGAAGCAGAGGTTTAACGTTTCTCTTCCAGGCAGCACAGCCAGCTAGCCTGGCAAATCCATTCCAAATTTCATTGCAACCAAAACAACCACCAGAGAGCTGTCTGCTTGGCTTCAGGAGCTGCTCAAGCTGGCCTTCAAAGCCTGGTGCCACTGTCATTATTCTCTGGTTTCCTCTTGCTTTCATTTCTTAAATTCTTGTGCCTGACAGATGCCAAGGAAAACAGATATGTGGCACTAGCAAAATCTTATGCCCAGGCTTTTCTGCTGATGGTACTTTTAGCAAAGCTACAGCTGACACGGCCCGAAAAGAGGGCTGCGCAGCCTTAAAGAGACTCCCTTTTACTGTAATACATTTAATAAATACCACTGCTTTAATAAGGGTACAAGGCTGAAATCAGTAGGTAAAACCCCTTTCCATTATGAAAGGGCAGTGATGGGTATGAAGGTATGGAGAGTTGTGTTTGTCAAGCAACTTAGAGAACCAAGCTTCTGGTCATAAAAAGATGACAACCCTACAGTCCTGGTTTTTACATACTAGGCACAGCTACCAGCAATCTTTCTGGATGATTTTGGCCACTTGAGACATTTCAGGCCTATCTGGGGACACCATCACTTTCCTTCTGCTAATTTCTGCAGTACGATTGTCAATTCCTCATCTGAAGCAACCACTTGACAAAACAAAGTAACTGATGCTGACTCAGGTATAGCAGATGCTGGAAAGCAGAGCTGTGTACACCATGCACAGTTTGTCCGGCATCCCTGAAACTAGGTCTTAGATACAGCAGATTGCTTTCCTGTCACTGGACCAAATTATACATTATCATCAGAAGCTAAAGCCCACTAGTGTTCCAGAGATGTGATTCCAGCAGACCTCCATGATTGAGCAATCATACTTACAAAGCTTGGCTTTATCTTCCAATGACCAATCACAAAACAAAGTAATTTGCAAACTATGAGCGATGTGAAAAGCTCTTGCAGCGACTAGCAGATTTTCTCAGCTCTGAAGGAATGATGGCTGTTCTATACAGCCTGACCAACTGGTGATGTAATAAGATTTAAATTTCCAGTCTCACTGGTCTTTGTACCTGGAACAGGAGAATCATCATCTAGCCCTTTATACCTTAAACAGCAAAATGTCTTAGGCTAGCCCTGATCTGGGATTAGCATACACTCCTTTGATACATGTACAACAAGAAATGATCCTGTTACAATGTGACATTAATTAAAGACACAGAACAGAAGCCGGGACTGCGACACAGTCAAGATTACTGCTAAATAAATAAAGACAGGATTGTGCTTGTATGTTGACTTGAGGCATGCTTTCTTGATCTCAGTTTCGATTTATTTCCATATAAGTATGCTCACGATTATTGCTTGGTGTAAAGGATGAGAAAGTGAAGAATCCCATTACTGTACTTTGTACAGTAAAGAACTAGTTATTTGTATCCAGTATTGGCAAATGTCTTTAGACAGCATAGAGCAGGCTGGGGAACATGCTGGACTACGACTCTCATCGTCTCTAGCTGTTGATCATCTCTAGCTGTTGGTCAAACAATATCTTGAAGGCTGCAGGTTTTCCACCGATTAATAGATAGACTAATGTCATTTTCACCTCTAATACCACAGAACAGCTTTAAGCCTTTCACACACATTTTGTTCTATGCACAAAATTAGTTAGTGTAAGATACTAACACCAGTCTAAATTGTAGCTTTGAAATCCAATGCCCATGCAAAAAGTCAGCATAGGCATTTGCTATTGTGCACCAGGTCATGACTTGTGTGTAACACCAAAAACTTGCACCGGCTTCTTAACTTGCAACTATTTACAGTTCTGATTGACACCAGTGGAACTGCATAGGCAAGCATAACAATTAAGAGGGTTCCACTGGGTTGTGAGGAAACCAAGGAAGTTCCAGGTTGACTAGAAATGCCCTAGAGAGGCCCTTTGTTGGCTGCAATTTAGACCCCTCCACATACATCCATGTGATTGCAGGAGAGAGAGAGAGAGACTACCTCTGTTCCTTTTTATATTCTTCTCATAGTGTAAGGCACCTTGGATCTTTTTCAGGAGAAAGATGGCATATAAATATTTTAAATAAACAGTAATAAGATACAAAGCAGCATGGGGGTCTTACACATGTAGCATGTGTTCTCCAAAATGTACTTGGTCAATCACTAATACCAGTACTGGTATTTTCATCACCATCCACTGGCCAGCATAAGGATGATCTGGAGAAGTTGCTGCCGCCGGCACAGCTACTGCCACCACTTTGAGATGCCAGAGGTTAAATCTGAGATATTGTGCTTTCTTCCTTCTGAATATGAAGCAGGAGTGGTGGTTTCAGGCTGTGACCACACAGTCAAATACCGTGGGATTTGCTTACTTATGAAACAGGTGAATTCAAATTATTATTATTATTATTATTATTATTATTATTATTATTATTATTATTATTATTATTATTATTATTATTATTATTATTATTATTATTATTATTATTATTATTATTATTATTATTATTATTATTATTATTATTATTAATCACACAATATAAAGGCTGATTTGAATGAGTCTGGTGCTTTTTGCTCCAAACATGGCTTTTCTTTGTTTCATTGGGAACTCTGAGTTGTACTCGTGGCTTGGATTTTTAGATAGCATTCCAAGTCATGTCTGAATAATTCAGACTGAATAGTCTGTGCATGACTCACTCACAGTGGCTAGGAATGATGGTAGTTTTAGTTCATCGTCACATGGGAGTCATTGGGAAAGGCTATGTTAACATGATAAGATTGCCCATATATCCCTCACACACACACCATGATGGCTCTGTTGCACGCCCATGTTTAGAGTAACTCCCGCCCATTAAGTACTACTTTGTGGGCAGCAACACAAGGAGAGAGATGCTGCTGAGATGCTCCATTTCTGGGAAGAAGCACAACAACAAAATACTTTTGAGATTGCAGTTGTGAGAACATTCTACACAGTACCTGTGATGGTTAGGGGATTCTGGGAGCTCAGATCCAAAAAAGTAACTTTTCCAAACTTTGTTTCTTGGGTTAAATTCCCAAAGCCAATCTGGTTGCCGATGTGGGAAGAACAGGAAGCTTCATGAGACAGATTCTGGTCTGCTTCACCGGGATGCTCCTTGCATTTAATTAACAGGATAACCTAGTAAAAATAGCAGCTGTAATTTAGCTGCAGCTGCAGAAGAGTGAAAGGATGTAACCAATGCTACACAGCAAATACACTCCTGGGTTCAAATCACTGTGAAGGACTCAGGTTTAGTTGCAACACAGCACAAATAAACCCAACAGTGTGGGACGAAAAGGGCCCCAGTTTTGTACAGGGGGAAATAATCAAATAGCATATTTTGTTTACAGGCCTAAGCCTATTTTTCTGGAATCCCTAAAGGAAAGGCGGTGAGCCGACTCCCTGACACGTCAGCTTGTGAACACAATGACCTGCTTTCCACTCCAGATGCAAACGGTCACTTGGACAAAGACAGATGTTGGAGGGATGAAATTCCCTGTCTCTCTGCAAAACAGACTTAAAACTGTACTTGGGAGCAATTTCTTTCTTTCTTTCTTTCTTTCTTTCTTTCTTTCTTTCTTTCTTTCTTTCTTTCTTTCTTTCTTTCTTTCTTTCTTTCTTTCTTTCTTTCTTTCTTTCCCGCCTGCCTGCCTGCCTGCCTGCCTGCCTGCCTGCCTGCCTCTGCTTTTTGTTTCAAAAAAGAGGGTTCCAAATCCTAAAAAAGGGGGTTGATGAAAAAATGTACTTGTCCTGCCCTTTATAATGAAACAGGACAACCCCCCTCACCAGTTCCACTGAATTTGGAAGGAGAAGTGGGAAGCGAGCAGAACATATAGTATTTCCCTTCTTCTAGGCTGTAGGCCAAGAGCACATCCTACCATTAGGGAGAATAATCTCAGGCAGGAGATACTGGAGCTGCTGGGGGAAAGGGGAGCAGTGATAAGAGGGTGGCCAGCGTAACCTGCACTGTCTTCCCAATGCTAGTCTGTTGTCCTCAAGAGGAGGCAAAGCTGTTGTAAAATCCAAATTATGTACAATCCAACTGACAGAATGTGTACATTGAATGAGGTCAGGGCATTTTGCCCTTCGCTTCAGGCAGCAAAACAGTCTCTGTCAGCCTTGCCTAAGGCTGCCAACTTTTGTCTGGCTCATGTTGATCTGCCTTTGATATCCATGTGATCAACAGCACCTAGCAGGTCATAATTTATCTCATTGCCAAGACAAAGCATCACTTGCTAATACCTGCGGTGGCAACAAAGAACAGTCTGAGACACAGTTTTCTGGTCAGTTGGCAACCCTCTGCAAAAATATACCTCCCTCCACTGTCACTTCCTGTCCAACAATAAAACAGATTTTCCCACTGCTTAGGTTAGTCAATAACACCTTCTATTTTTAATTCCTCGGAAAGTGAAATGCAAACATAGGTGTACTCTGGGGAGCTTGAGAAAGAGAACACTTTGCTTTGTAAGAGTCCCTTGGAAAACTACAGATTAAAGAACCTCCTTTGTACTGGGCAGCAATGTAGTCCTCCCACATTCAGGCTTGTTTTGAAAGGGAAAAGCGTTCAGACATGACTGCAGTGGAAGCTTCCATGAGCCTCACAAGGGCTCCATGACTTCAAAGACAAGTTATGTAAGTGAAGGAAAGCCTGCGGAAGCACAGGGCAGAACGTAGGGAGCGAAAGCTCAAGGACTGGTCATATATTTGGTAGATGGCTATATGTCCCATTAGATCCCCAAGCCTTCCTTTGGGTGATGTCATCTGCCATGGCACAAAGCTGGAGACAAAAGCTGAGGAAGCAAATTCTTCTAAGCCACTGTAATTCTGATAAAAATGGTCACTTCTACCTACACTTGATTATGTGACTGGAAACCACTCTGAACATACCTGATGACTATAGGTGATGATGACAATGATTGTTATTAAAAACATTTTTACCCCACATTACTCCTTAAAAAGGATGCAGGACAGCTTAGATCTTTAAAAGACAATATTTAAAACTAAAAACAAATATTAAAAAGGAACAAATACCACTCTGAGAAATGGTAAGCAAAAACAACACTAAAAACACATTCAAAGCAGTAAGGCATAGCACTCCATTCCAAACGCCTACTCAGGGAGGTAGTCGCTGAGGGAAAGCTTGCCTGAAGAGAAAGGTCTTCTGCTTGAGAAAGGACAGCAAACATGTGGCTGATCTGGCCTCCTGCGGAAGGGCGTTCCCAAGTCTGGGAGCAGCAACAGAGAAGGCTGAAGGTCCTCTCCTGTGTCTCCTTCAAACACACCTGCGAAGGTGGTGGGACCGAGAGAAAGGCCTCTTCTGATGATCTAAACATCTGATCAGGCTCATAATGGGAGACATAGTCTTTGAGACTGCTTGGACCCGAGCCATTTAGGGCTTTAGAGGTTAGAACCAGCACTTTGAATTGTGTCCATAAATGGATTGGAGCCAGTGGAGCTGCTGTATGCGATTCCTGTGACCAGCACCAGTTTCTTAGTGATTGACAGCAGGTATTGCAAGGAAGGAGTTTCATGGCATCTTAAAATGAACAAGTTTTCTTTGGCATATACTTTTATTACGGCCACTCAGAAATCTTTCTCAGTCAGTCTGGAACAGACTACAGAGTAACAGAGCCAATCCTCTGGAAACCTCTGATTTCACAATGCGCACCCACAATGCAGAGTTATGAGTAAGGCCTATGAATAGGAATCAACAATTGCTATTTCTTCTTAACAGATAATGCTCAATAAATTACCATGATGAAATTGTATAAAGCACAAAACAAAATTTATGCAAGACACCTGTTTCCTCTTAGCTGAGCATGTTATGTGCCAAGGCAGAATTGACTTATAGTGACCTTAATGGAGCTTGCAAGGTAATCCTTTAACAAGTTACGTGCCCCTTTTAAAATAGATAATAGTAACCGGCTGTCAAGTTAATTCTGAAGTATGCTGATTCTTTGCAGAGTTTTCAAGGCATAGAATATTCAAAAATGATTTGCCAGTCCCTCTTTCTGAAGGTGTTCTGGGACTGTGCAGCTTACACAGGCTGGATCTTCTCTCTGGAGAGATTATAGGGGAATTTAACTCCATGCTCAGGGCTTTACCCAGATTTACTTTAGTGGCAGCACCAAGTTTTCAAATCTGACAACTGTATCCTACATCTTCAGCAGCTCTTTTTTATGCCTTTATTTAAAGACCGTCATTTACTCTGGTTTTTCAACATTAAAGGGCTTCTACCCATCCCCAAAGGCTTCCTCAGGTTGAAAGGGGATCCTTCAGGAGAACCTGAAGGCAGCAACAGCCTTATGTGTGTGGAGCTGTGTCTAGGATTCCACTGATTGTATCTTTCTTGCATTGCAAGACAAGTCCCATACATTCATTACTTAAGTATCTTTGTCATTTTTTCACTTTTGAGCTTTTGCTCCCTCTCATAGCTCTCATGACAGGAAAAGTTCCAATTTCAAACATAGCACAGCATGCATGTTCCATCCTGAGATGATTTGCAATATTGGTCGATGAGTTATTTTTTTTAAAAAGCAAAGCATGCTGCTTATATACCACCTCATAGCATTTAAAGCACTCTCTGGGCAGTCTACAAGTTAATTACGCAGCTATACATTTACCCACCCACCCACAGCAAGCTGGGTACTCATTTTACCAACCTTGGGAGGATAGAAGGCTGAGTCAACCTTGACCTGGCTACCCAGGATAGAACCCTCGGTCATGAGCACAGTTTCTGCTGCAGTACAGCAGTTTAACCACTGCAACAGGAGGCTTATCTTAGATATGAGATGTGTTTCATTAATGGCCAAAATTGTTGCTGTCCCATGTGATGACAAGCTTCTCTGGTGTCAGAGTCTAGCAGACAACTCTTGTTAGTTATTGCTTGAACCTTACTAACCCATCTTCAAGTTTGGAGTGGCCAATATGTCTGTGATCTTAGACATTCTTCTGATACAGATTAAATTATTTATCTTAAGTGAGGGATGTTGTACCGTCCAAACCACCTTGTGTGTCATCCCTTGCCATTTTACTTATCTACATTTCCAAACACTTGGCTATGACTCCGTAAGCATCTTCAACTACCTGTTGTACACAAAAAGATTTCTACAGAGATGAGGAAGAATTATCAAACCAAATATCCCTAATTATCAAAAAATAATGGGATCTTTTGTCTACTTTAGTATTTATTTTTCTAACACTTGGTTGAAATCCACTCCCACTCCCTGCTTTTGTTGCTGAACCCCTGCAAACCACACCAGTGGTGACGCTGGGTAATTTTAGATCTTGCAACTTAATGATTTTACTGGGGATCCCTTGTAGACAGACATATATTTAACTTCAGTTTAGACACACACACACACGCACACACGCGCGCGCGCGCGCACACACACACACACACACACACACACACACACACACACACACACACACACACACACACACACCAATCATGTCTAGGTCCACAGCTGGAAGCAAGGGAATCCCACATAGTGAGCCTGAGGAGTATTCACTTTGCCCCAGTGATGTGATTAAATACTTGACTGTCTGTATCTCTGAAAGGACAGCGGTTATCTTTTGCATATAAAAGACTGGCCTCTAGGCAGAAGTCTATTAGTTCTGGGGTTGTGCTTGTGTTTAACTTATAGGAAGTATTTCTGCTGACTTAACAGAGGAATCCAGGCAGCCTCTGTTAGCATTTCCAAAAAGAAAGGTAAATGAGGAGAGAGATTTGAAAATAAAAGGACACATGCAAATATTTAGCTACATGTACAGAATTAGACCTATTTACTACAATTTAATTCAGGGGGTAGGCGACCTTGGTGACTCGGGGGGGGGGAAATATTCTGACCCACCCTCCAAGGGCTCCATAGAGTGACCCAAAGGCAAAAACCATGTGTGTATATATTTTTCCCCTTAACTTATTTCAGTGTTAAACACTATGGACAACACCTGTGGCCTATTTAATTGCTGTCCCTTGAGGCTTCCAAGAGCAGCAATTCACCTCATATTTTGTGGGAGAGGCTTTTTAAGTGTGTGTCCCGGGACAGTCTGATGAGATTCAAAGCCACAAAGACAGCCCTGAGGATTGTATTTTGCCTGGGACCACATTTTGCCCAACCCGTTTTAAACAGAGAAGAACAACATGTGTCTCACCATAAAGAGAAGACAATGGCTAGATGACTTGTCAGCCTGCCTGTTCATTATGCTCTCCTGGTGCTATTGATGGACAAATTTGTTGGGGCTTGGCAGAGTTTGGTGCAGAAATTGAGTGTGGCCCTTAATTAAAAATAAACCTCTCTGATTCTGCAGCGGATAAAAATGGTTTGGTTAGGAACCTATAGAGTAGATCGGACTACAGTTTCCTTTAGTAGCTGATCCCATATTTGTTAGTTTACCTCAACTGGTACTTATTGTTTCAATACATTCACTCAGAGATTCTGCTAATGCAAAAGAATAAAATGTTTCAGTTTACTTATTGTAAAAACAAATATCATATTGTGTGGAATTGTTAACTTGCTACATCCCCGAGCTTAACTGGTTAATTTGCTTCAATAGTGACTGACTGGTCACATAGCTGACAGAACACTTCACTTTGCATTCTTCAGACTCCATAATTCTTAATGCAGACAGAACACTAAGTGAACCCTGACTGGAAAAAGGCAGGAAAAAGAATCTGAGGCAGAGAGGGAAACAATGGGCTGCTACTGAGATGACTGACAGAAAGGCCAGTGGAGAAAAGTCCCTCACAGTCAAACCTCTTAAGGGCACCATATGAAGGTGCAATATATCCAACAAAATTCAAGGTGCCGTGTCATTCCTTCTTACAGATCTTTATTTTTGGAACAGATCCATCTGGCCCGGACACTCCTTGGCATAGGAGGCTTCTTCAGCAGAGGTCCTCTTCAAATAAGACACTGTTGTCAACAATGTGTAAAATACATAGCCACTCTATTCCCTCCCTGACTCACACACTCAAATCACAGTACCTCAGAGAGGACGCAGGGAGAGGAAGGATTTATTGGCACATGTAACTTTCCCTTTTATCTGTTGTAAGCTATCTCACAACAAATTGCTAGCCATGTCTGAAGATTTTTCTTGAAGGATCATGATTAATTGCTAGTTAAAGCATTTATAGATCCCTCCCTCCAGGCCCACAAATTTTTGAAAAGTTGATGGAAATTTCCTGTTGCTTGCATTTACTTGTTCCTGCCTGTTCCTAGAATTAGATACAAGAAACTCTCATTCATGTGCTTGCTTTGCTTTGTAAAGTAAAGGGAGACGCCAGAGAATCTTCCATATTTGAAAGCATTCTTCTATGATTTCACAGTCTTTAGGCACCTCTCTCTTTCTCTTTGTCAGAGCTACGGAAACTCTGGCCTACAAGACTTTATACAACTCCTATTCCCACAAGAAGTAGCCAACGTAGCTAACAGCGAAGGATAATGAGCCTAGCAATTCCTCATTATGGAGAAGACCAAAATTTCTTCCACATACAGAAGAGGTTCTTATTCTAAGGATCATATTCTCTGATGGTCCTTATTTATTTAACAGCTTTAATAATAAATAATCACATGCCATCAAGTCAGTTCTAGGTTATGGTGACTCTTTCCAGAATTTCCTAGGTATAGAGTAGTCAGAAGTTGTTTACCATTCTCTTCTTCTGGGGGCATCTTTTCCCAAAGCCACACAGGCTGGCTCTTCTCCCAGGAAGTACAGTGGGGAATCAAACCCCCAATCTCTGGCTCTGCGGCCAGATACCCCACTCTCTGAGCTATCCAACCAGCTCATAGATGCCATCATGCCTATTTTGTTCCCGCAATACAATTCAAAGCAGTATTTATATCTAACTTTTGCTGGGTATCACTCGCTTACTATTTTAGTTTTTGTAAATTCAGGCTAGTTTCATGATAGTGTGGTTGAAACTTTCCAAATATGCACATTTACAGCACAAACATAACTGATTGTGCCACCAAATCTCATCAGTATTTAGCAAGAGAATCAATTTTCCATGCCCAGGTTATAACAAATGTTGTGATAATAGATTAACTTAGATCAAGTGCAGAGTTCCCCTTCTACACTGCAACTGCAACACATTCTTATTAGACATGGTATATTCGTATTTGTATCCTGGGGGGGGGGTGTTGTTCTCATTGCCCCAATTGTAGAAGTAGCCCAGGTGGTGCTTCCCCACCTCCCCACACAGCCAACCCTCCAAGAAGGAGGCGAGATGACAAGTCTTCCCACTCAGCCGTTGAGTTGTCAGCTGTGTGGGGAGGCAAGGAAGTGCTGGCTGGGCCACTTCTGTGATTGGTGCAGCAAGAACAACATTCATGACAGTAATTGGACCTGCGAGTTTGGGGGAGGGAGGGACTAGACTTCCCAGGCACCTGTGGTGCTCATATTCTTATTTGTATCCCCAGGGATATGAATATGACTATCCCACGTCTAATTCATATTGCAGTTACGTGCCATCAAGTTGGAACCAACTTGTAACGACCCTAATATGGCTTTCAAGGTAAGTGAAATATTTAAGAAATCATTTTTACCAGTTCCGTACCTCCAACGAGTTTCCATGATTGAGTGGGGATTCAACCCCAGGTCTCATAAGTTCTAGTCTATCACTCTATCCACTACATCACAATGGGTATCCCAACTAGATTCCTAGGGGTTCTTAATCAAGAGAACAAGCTTCTAGGCCAGCACCCAGGCAGGGACCAGCCCTCCAAAAATGTACCTGTTAATGAATTAAGGCTGCAATGCCATGGATAAGTACCTATGTGAGAGTAAGTCTCACTAAACTCAGTGGAATTTACTTCCGAAGTGATACATATAGGTTGTTGTGGGTTTTTCGGGCTCTTTGGCCGTGTTCTGAAGGTTGTTCCTCCCAACGTTTCGTCAGTCTCTGTGGCCAGAGTGCTGTCCTCTGAAGATGCTGGCCACAGAGACTGGCGAAACATTAGGAAGAACAACCTTCAGAACATGGCCAAAGAGCCCCAAAAAACCACAACAACCATTAGATCCCGGCCGTGAAAGCCTTCGCGAATACATTGATACATATAGGGTTGCACTGAAAGCCCTGGATTAGTCATAGTGTTATTATGCACATTCATCCAGACTAAGCTTTTTATTAATTACTGGCTTGCCTGAGTGGGGTTGCTTCAAATGTGTTTTGATGTTGCTTCTGTTTACCATTTTTACTGTGGTATTCATTTGATCTTTTTTAGTATTTGTATACTCATTTTTTTAGCTTTAAATATTGTCTTTGAACGATGTGAGCCACCTTAGTCCTTAGGAGAAAGGCGGGCTAGAACATACATACATACATACATACATACATACATACATACATACATACATACATACATACATACATACATACATACATACATACATACATACACACACACACACACACACACACACACACACACATACATACATACATACATACATACATACATACATACATACATACATACATACATACATAAGCAAGTGAGCAAGCAAGCAAGCACATTTGGGGGGAAAAACATCAAATGCTCCAACTACTGCCATCATAGAAAAATGGTGACTGTGTTCTGTCTTGTATAAGCAGGTGCATAGTAAGTGAAGTGTATTTTATCATTCAGTGGACTTAGTGATTTATTTTATATGGGGAGGGGTGTTCAGATTATTCATAAGTATCCTTCGCACTACCCAAAATCATTTTTTTCAGTCTGTCAGGAGCCAAGACATTAGTCAGTTTTGTCGGCTGCTCATTTTTGCTTGCATGGCACTAACCCCAATAAAATGAAAGCCAGGCTTCGGTTTTTGCCTCACCAGCATTATGCAGAGAGAGAGAGGAGAGGGGCTGGGGTCTAACAATCTTGGCACTGCCCTCTCAGTAGAGTCAGTGCAGCTACTTCTCTGCATTAGCCAATCCCATCCTAAACCCGCACAGGATGCCGTGCGCTGAGATCTACGAAGGACAGAGTTTAGCCAGGAATCTCTACTGCACATTTTCTGATGCAACTATAAAACAAAGGATATTGCCTTTCTTGGTGTTCTACACTCAGCTGCCACGTATATAAAGAAGTTACCATTCTAATTATCTTGCTGGCTCTGTCATTTGTGCTCTTTCAGGGAAGGTTTTACTGCAGGCCTCAGTACGGGAACAGCTGCCACGTTGCAAGTATAATGAGAGGTGGTTCCACTCTTTAAACTTTTCCAGATGTTCTTGTCTTAACAGGACAAGTCCCAGCAGCTACACCATTTCAATGCCTTAACAGAAAAAAAAGGCATGAGTAATCTACTGTTGAAAACATTCAGCCTTGCTGGTGCAAAACAAGTGAAATGCAAAACTGGAAATTGTATTATATGGCAGGACCCAGTGTAGCTGGCACCTCTTTTTCTCCAAAAACTGCAGAAATTCTGCAGGTGACATTTTAAACATCTCCATACACTTAAAAACATCTATTAAACACCTACATGTTTGGCTGCTGCTAAAAAAGACCTCAGCCTATGCACACTGACCTGGGAGTAAATCAGTTTGAACATAGTGGAGCATCATGCTGAGCAGACATACACAGACTTACTCAGGATATGCTGCTAAGTTAGGGAATAGAGCACATGAACCATTGTTGTTATAGGTCATAAAAATTGACAATACATGAAGATACTTACTAACGGTCTATTGAGCCAGTGATCACATCACCCTTGAATTTATACCATATAAACCATCTAATCAATACCATGTGATCTAAGGTTACACTTCTCATGTATTCAGCCTTATCTTTTGCTGCTCAGACTCATAAATACCTCAAAACGATCTAATAACTAGGAAGGCCTTGCTAAATCTAGACTAGACATTAAGATTCAGTCTTGTTTGAAATGTCTCTTGAGGGAAATTTTTTCCTGTTCCAGTTTTGCTTTTCAACTCATAAGTAAAGAAGATCCAAGAAGAACTAAAGCTATTTTTCCAGAGATGTGAAACTTTCCCTTTTCATCTATGTATGCTGTAGTTATTGAATTTTGGACCACTGAGCACCTTGATAGTCCATCTGTGGAGAGTTATGATGTCAGAACAGTTTATCTGGGAAATCAGATCAAAGTGAGCATGGCAATTCCCTTATCCCCACTTGTCTTGATCCTGATAATGTAACGTGGAAAACCAGTAGAAGGGAATAAACTGGAATTGGCTCCTGTAGCTTTGGTGTTGCATATGTAGACACAGAAAAACACACAACCATTATCATAGAAAAGTGTAATAATTTTAAAAGTGTTTTCAAAAAGCAAACAAACAATACCTGTAACCACATAAAGGCCTGGGTAGTCACCCCAATTATAAAATGTTTCTCAAAAGAGAAAGAAGGGAAGCGGTAGTGAACAGCACAGGCCCCAGAAGGCCTCTGCATGCCCATGCTTGTCTCAATGGCGCCAGGTGATGGCCCTGCCGCCATCACCTGGCGCATCCTGGATGGCTGTTTGGGATGGCCATGGCCACGAGGCACAGAACATTAGCTTCAAGGTCCACTTCTAGATGCACACTGAGAGCATACAACTTGAAAAAAGGCAAGCTGAAATGTCCCGGCAACGTCTCACTTGGTAGTTCGGGTTATGTCCATGTTCTGAAAGGATGTTTGATTCAGTACTTAATTGAAAATGGACAACTGTAGTCCAACAAACATTTTTGTCAGGATTGTTGGATATGTTGGCTTATGCTGCTGAGAGCTGCAGTCCAACAGTCTTTGGATGGTCACAGTCATCTGTCTGAGAGGATAAAGTTTGGAAGCATCTAAACATGAGGGAGGAAGGAAGGAGCCATAAGTTACAACAACCACGTGCCACAGCTAGGAAGTTGAGAAAGCTGCCAATCGCATCTAAAGTGCACTCTAGCAATATATTCTAATTCATTTTACAGCAGATGTTAAGTCACTTCCCACAAACCCGCTGGCCACAATCCAACACAGAATTAGTGCACTTAGGCCCATTGAAATCAATATCCTTAAGCTTTGCTGGATTGTTGCCACCCAGTATCTGCAACATGTAAACAAGCCCAGAACAGTCTGACGGGGTTGCGTGTTTTTTTTTTCCTCCTTTGACGAAGGATACACTGCTGCCCTGTATCCTTAGGCCCAAGGGGAACATGAATTATTTTTCTATGTGGCAGGAGACCCCAATTCCATCCTAAATTCATACTGCTGCTGCTGCTAAGAAATGGCAGTCCTGTGCCGAGCGCTCCCCCCTCTGTACTTTGCAACAGGGCTCATGGTGCTGTTACACTGAGTCCATCGCAGGCTGCCACTGAGCCAGGAGGGTGAGGGGAGAGTGTGAATAGAAACATTCCATGTAATGGCATCCGGATACAAGGTAAGTTGAGCTACATGTAGTGGAGGAGGAGGAAGGAACTTTATTTGGCTCCTATGGTCAGGAGCAGCTGTATTTGTTTCCTTGTTTTTGTAGCACAGAGGGTCAAGCTCTACACTATCCCGTGGACAGTCCAGTCATGAATGTAACTTGCAATGCAGGTTAGTAAGTCAGTGATAACTTACATTGGCTTTCTAACCAGAGGGTTTACCTGTGGCAGAATAAGGGCCATGGCCATATGGGGGAGCTGGTGGATGGAGAGAAAGATCATATCAATGTGGAAGTTCCTTTATTGAGAGAAAAGTGGGATATCGAATGAATGAATGAATGAATGAATGAATGAATGAATGAATGAATGAATGAATAAATAAATAAATAAATAAATAAATAAATAAATGAAACATAAAGCCAACAGTAAAAGGTGTCTACAAAGGCAAACAAAAATAGTCACATGCTAGTTGGCCAAACTGCTTGTCCTGCAAGTTGTCACAACTCACACCATAACTGCATTTTAAAAGGATTATTACATTTGGATTCTCCAGCCCAGTTGTGCAGCAATATGCAAGTACGTCCATCAGTTCACATCTTTTTCATCTCTGTGAAAAACAGCAATCGTACAACCATCCCTCCAAAAATATTTCTGAAAGAATCTTAAAACTGTCAATATCTGCCACCCATCTATTTTGGAGGCTTTCCCCCTCTCTGATACTACTTGATTGCTTTGGTCTATCGTTCCAGCTTTTGGCTGCAGCCTCGGAATATATTTTGGAGGGAGGCGGTGGAAGAGCTCTCTTGGAATCTGAAGGGGAGAAAAAAAATAAATTGGAAAATAGAGGAGGAGGAGGAGAAAGAAAAGCAGCCAAACAGAAACCCTGCCCAGCCCAGCTCTGAACGCTTTCCTGTTGCCACCTTCTGAAACATTTAGATTCCTTCAGACCCTTGAGAGAGGCTGAAGTTTTCTCAGCTCTGTCGAACTGTTCTTGAGGTATGACATCACTTTTTTCTCTATTATCTATTTTCTATGATTCCTTATTGCTCAGATTCCTTTCTGTGTTGCTAAGCAAAGAAGTCGCAAGTTGCAAAAGATTAAATGTTAGCATTTTCATTATGAACTAACTGGAGATGAGAAGACAGTTAGTCGCATTGATATGTGGGAATATTCTGCATTTTATTAGCTTTCCTTTGCTATATATCCACAAATATATTCCTTGCTATGCCTTACTTTTATGCAATGCAAAAACTATTTTTCTGTCATGGTTGAAGTATGTTAATGGCTTTCACCTGATAGCATTAAAAAAAATAAACAAGGCTTTGCTGCTTATATCAATATATTTCTCTTACCATAGACATGTATTTGTTTACTTGCTGCAGGCTACAATAACTTTGAAGCCAGCTATTTCTCTGTCTTCAGGATTTCACAGTTAATGTCCTCCGCCCCATTAATTAATTAGATCTGGCACACAGAACATACCCTATCATTGGCTTCTAAAGTGTTCCTGAGGAACTGAACTTGTTGAGGGGTCTATAATGGAGCAAATTTAACCCAATCAAAAGCCCATTAGAATAATGGGAGATACTCCCTTCCCCATCCTTATTTTGGCCCATTTAAGACAGCTTGGAAGACTGACAAGAGAGCATAGTGAGAGAAGAATTAATTTCCAGCCAGAATATTGTAAACCTATTAAAAATGAAGGGTGGCTGTTCAAAAGAACTTTATTGCCTTTAAAGGCAGCATCTGCTTTCCTTGCTCCTACCCGTTCAGAATCGCACTGCGTAGGTCTGAATAACTCATTCCCTTCTCTCTACATTGAGCAGTATTTTATTCCAGAAGACAGCTAAGACAGTTAACTATAAAATGCATTGAAATGTAAGTGCCAAGAAAAGGTTTATCCAAGGCAAAGAGAAAAGGATTAAATTGCTTGGGGCAATTTATTCTCACCAAGGGATGAAACACAGAAACAAAAAATACAATAGATTTTTTAATTTTTTAGTCTGGAAGAGAAGCTGAAAGGCAGAGATATGTGTGAAGAGGATTAAAGTAAATGCATGCACAGTTCCATGAAACGGCTCAGACAAAGCCATTGTCTGCCACATAAGCAAAGAGGGAAGGGAGGGGGTGCGGGAGAGATATCAACTTTTCAAACTTTTGCCAAGCTCCACCTCCAGGAGGAACCCCCCCTTCTTCTCTGGTATGACTCTCCCACAATGGAATGTCGGCTCCCATGGAAACTCTTTCAAGGTCTTCTGGTTCAAGAGATGTTCGGCCTTTATGGCCTAAGATGCGGAAAGGGAAAGATGGGCTCAGCCAGAGCTTTTTCTTCTTCTTCTTTCCCTTTTTGCAGACTTTAGTTGCTGAAAAGTTTAAAGGCCCATGTCGAAACACTGTTAGATTGATTTTGAACTATCCTACTATACAATACCTGAGAGGATTTGAAAGGCCATAAGAGAGAGTCTCTTGACTTCTAACCTTTTTCACAAAGAGACTTTCCTGCCTATTATTCCTAGCCTCCCTGAGCACTTCTTTGGCAGAAAAAAACTGGAGTATAAATCAATTAATTAATGAAAAAATTAAAATCTGATACCTTCCAGACTGCCAATGTGAGTCTTACCACATGCATAGCAGTCAATCGGAAAAAAGAAAATTTGACCTTGTATCCCTAGACCCTTGTGACCCTGACCTTAGTTTTTGTCAGGGATCATTTTCTGAATCTTTCCCTTCAGCACAGAGGTGTTCTGAAACATATGGAGTAAAAATAAAGCACAAAGGAAGCTTCTGCCTCTAATTATAGCCTGCTTGTGGCCACCTTGGATTAGGATGTATAGTTTCCAGGCTTCCTTGAGGCTCAACGCAAGGACAACAGGTTATGTTCTTCCAAACAGCCAGTTTTTGGAAGGCACACTGAAAGAACAGTAATTAAGCACACATGTATGCCAGCTCTGTCTGTTTGTGGCTTAAAACAAAGGATTATGATTCAAGAGACTTGCCCCTAATTAGACATGGCTGAGTGACTAGTAATTTAGCTATTCTTCATTAACTAAGAGGGCTGCAGATATCTTTTTTGCAGTGGTGTACATTTGTATTTGTCTGTGAAGAGAGAGGACGAACTGGAGAGGAAGAGGGAGAGGGAGAGAGGAAGAACTGGCGTTTCACAGGTGGAGACCATCTGGGCTTCCCTCCAATCCAAATTTCCGGTCACTTTCCCTTCAGGACACAGTACTGGGAGTTGACAATGTGGCTTCTGAACAGCTGGGTTTGCTTTTACGGTGCCGCTGAACCCATAAAATAACATGACCAAAATTAGTACGAAAACAACAATCCAAACAGGGACTTTCCTGCGGTGGATGTCTTTAGCTTAAGGCTTCCTTGAAGTGTGTGGGGTATACCAGTTCAGCACACTAAGGGAGAGCTCATGTAACGAAATGCTCCCCCACAGAAGATGTGTCCTGTACATAGAAAGCTAACCGTCACAAGGCATTAACCTGGTAAGTCTTCCTTGCTCAAGCCCAGCACTACCACTGCCAAGTCCCACAGACCAATTGGAGCAAGGCCCCACTGCCTGCTGCCTCTCCCCAAGCTTTCTCAGCATGCAGATTTTTATGCACAACAACCATCATGGCAACCTTCCCAAAGGAATATAGCCAGATCGATATTCCAGACTTAATAAAAGATGTGTGTGCTGATTTATATTTAGGAGTAAGAGCTATAAATAAATATAAAAACAGTAACTTTCAGCATAGTGGATAAGGCTGTGATCAGCTGACCAGCATGTACTTACTCAGTCTCCTATCCAGATGCTAAGGCTTGGTAAGCAACTTTAAGATCCTTGTTCTTCTTTCTTATGACCCTTGGACTTCAAACAGAAGATGCTTTTCAATAATGGACAGTTCTTTTTTAAAATGGGGCAAATGGCCATCCTTGGCATAAAACAGGGTCACAGAGGCCCCTGTGATGATGTAGGGTGTGCTTGGAACTATCTCTATTTTTCTGGTGGGAAGAAGCAGCAGAGCATAACTCTAAAATTCTATTCAGACATTCCAAGAAGATTTAATGTGAAAGCATGATCAAGGAACAAATTCTAGGCCCACACCACTGCCGGTTGCTACCTCCAGTTAAAGAAGGACTGCCTGAAGAAAAGCCAGTTGGTGAGACAGGGGTCCTTTCTATGCTACTCAGAAAACCCTGATTTTTTAGTTGTGCGGGGAATTCCCCTACTATAGTGGAAGACTTCCTCTTCCAGAGAGTCTATTATTCACCTGTGGAGATAGTGATAGTTGCAGGTGGGATGAGAACTCTTCCCCTCCTCACGTTTTCAAATTCATCCCTTTTAATATTTATTTGAATATTTATTTAAAATATTTTACTCTGCCTCTGTCCTTAAAATGGATCCACAGCAGCTTGAGTCATTTAAAAAAGTCAATAT
Source organism: Pogona vitticeps (assembly GCF_051106095.1). Classification (NCBI taxonomy): domain Eukaryota; kingdom Metazoa; phylum Chordata; class Lepidosauria; order Squamata; family Agamidae; genus Pogona; species Pogona vitticeps. The sequence goes on from NC_135784.1 coordinate 93,620,254, forward strand.
CTGAAAATTAAAAAATTAGTTTTCCAAATATTTTTAAAAGAATTTTACAAATTATACTTAAACTGCTAGATAAAAGCATTACTAAAACAGATTTAAAAGCAACCCAAAATACAAACTACCCTGTTTTAAAACCCCACTTAGGCAGCCAGTCATTCAGGGGAAGCCTGACTAAAGAGAAAGGTCTTTGACTGCTTGTGGAAAAACAGCAAAGACGGGGCCAGACTGGCCTCCTGTGGGAGGCAGTTCCACAGTCTGGGAGCAGCAACAGAGAAGGCCCTCTCCTGTGTACCTACCAAATGTAGCTGAGTGGGTGGTGTGACCAAGAGAGAGGTCTTTCCTGATTATCTTAATACATGGCCAAACTCATAAAAGGAGATGTGGTCCTTGAGAAAGCTTGGATCCAAACTGTTTAAGGCTTTTGGATTAAAACGAGCTCTTTAAATTGAGCCTTGAAATGGATTGGCACCCAGAGGAGCTGCTGTAACAGAGGGTTATGTGATCCCCGTAACTAGCTCCAGTTAGCAATCGGGTTGCAATGCTTTAGACCTGCTGACATTTCTGAACATTTTCCAAAGCAGCCCTAAGTAGAGTACGTTATAGTAATCCAGTCAGGATGTAACTAAAGCATGTGTCACCCTGGCAGGATCTGACCTTTCCAGGAACAGGCGCAGCCAGCACACTAGTTTTAACTATACAAATGCACTACAAGGAACCGTCAGGAGGGTAGTGGAAGGCAGCAAACAAGTTTGAATGTATGGTAAAAAGTAATTAGGGCTTCTTCCATGACTCATTATGCCATATACGCAAAAAGTTGATGTCAGCTGGACCAAAAGGAGCACAAGAGATTTCTGCTGCAGTTGTTCCCCTGCTGGCAGTCAGGAAGTGTTTGATCATTCCATGACTGCGGAGGGACCATCAAGGGAACCATCAGCAAAGATGTGATCTGACGTCCTGTGCTATAAGACACCCCCTTCCCCATGCACACACTTCAAGAGCATTTTGCCAGTGAGTCCCAAGAATATCAAGCTAGGATTGTTCCATCTGCAGTCTTGAAGTTATATGGTCAAAGCCTGGAAGTAATGATTTACAGGTAACAGTTAACTAAAGCAAGTTACTTTTTGGAGGATCATAAGGAATGGAGTTACATTTCAAAGGTCTTATTGTAAAAGTAATATAACTAGCATGAACAAAATTACTGGTATTAGTTACTTTCAAAAGTAGTTTGCAAAGGCATAATTTATACTTCTTTCTCTCAATAAAGAGACTCATTGGGACTCAAAAAATCAAAGAGCATTAGAAAAGATTCTCGCCGCCCCACCTTAAAACCCATTCCTTGGCAGCTATTCAGTTGCTGAAAACCTGCCTGAACAGAAATCAGAAGGCAGACAAGCTGAGAACAGAATACTTCTCAAACACTGCAACAAAAGAGCAGGAATGAATTATGTCTACAAAGTAACTTTCTAAGCCGCAGCTCATGTTTACCACTTTAAGAAAAACAGTGCCCCAGTTCATTAAACGGTACAATGGTATCAGTGATCTATCTGATTTTATTTTCAAAATGGTTACATACTAATTTTTTTTCTCTTTACCATACATTCAGACTTGCTCATGGCCTTCCACTATTTTAAACAGCCAAAATCCTAATTGCTTAGCATAGTAAGATGCAACTACAATAGGCTCATCGAATCAGTAGGGATTTGATAAGCCAACTCCTCTGTAAGCTTCATTGATTCAAATGGGCCTACTCTAGTTTCAACTTAATATACTAAAGTAAGTCACAACTAGAATAGAGCGATTGGAATCGATGGAAGTTATGGAATTGATTCACCCAATCCCCACTGTTCAATGGGCCTACTCTAGAGCAACCTAGTGTGTTAAACAACAGGATTTCAGTCCACTGAGATTTTTAAGGACCAGTACCTCTAGCATGCTTTCTCTTTATAAAACTACGCAGGTGGAGCCAAGGATCCAGTGACTGGATGGCATTGAACTCCTTTAAAAACAAAAGTGCACTGAGATCATGATACCTCTACAATGCAGAGCTTGGAAAAGACTGTGGTTTCCAGAATCCCTTCAAGTTAGCATGGCCGTGCCCCATGCTGGCTAGGGGATGCTGGACTATGCAGTCCAAAAAGATAATTTTTCCCAACCTCTGCAAGGTGGAAACAGAATCCCATTCACAGCCTTGGCCAAATTCCCATTGCCATTTATTGATTTATCTGCTTGTTAATGTTATTTATATTCCTCCTTTGTCATCTGTAGGACCCAAGGTAATTTACAATATGAATTGAAAGCTTAAAAAAACCCCAGCCATGGTAAATTACATTTTTAACAGTTTTTAAAACAACAAATCCCAGTTACCAAACCACTGTTAAATAAATTATTGCATTCAAACCAAACACTTAATTAACAGAATTTAAAAGCCATCGCAAAACAAAATAAAAAGAAGAAATACAACACAGTTATCACACCCTTTAACCAGGTTGGCCATCAAAATACCCTGGATCGCCTTTGCCATTAACTCAGATGAAGTGCTTAGCTGTAATGTGATTAAACAATGACAGAACGCTAGGTCCTAACACTTGTCTGAAGATGGAAGAAGGAGGAGCAGTTTACCCTGATGCACTGTAACATACGCTTGACTAGCAGAACATGCATAGGAATTTGTGTGACAGTCAGCATAAATATGTAAGTCCAACTAAATTCATTGCAGAGCTGGCACGGCTATCTGCCATCCTTATATATCAGAGCCCTAGTGCATTACCAGGATCCACAGCTTATTCATTATCTTGGGGTCTCTCCCTCTCCCCCACCCCCGTTCAAGCACTTGAAGCAGCCCTAGACAGTGGAGTCCATCCTTCCTTTAATTGTCCAGAAATATAGAACTACGTCATCCTGTTGGAATGTTTCTCTGGGGCATTGTGGGAAACTAAAAGGACAGCTAGCCCAGCATTCCCCTACTTGGCATTCTCCCCAGATGTCTTAATTGATGTCCAATTTCTATCATCCCCAATCATGATGGCTGGGATGGTAGAGATTACTGGGAGGGAGGGTCACTGAGTGGAATAACATGGGGCTCAACAATGCTGTTGCTATTGTGATCTTATCAGTACCAGATCATCCTAGCAAAGCATGGTGAAAGTGGTGGGGCTTACCACGGGACACTTGTCTATGTGCTTTCAGATCCGGAGATGGTACTTACTCTGAAGTCAGTATCTGTGCTGTGCAAATCACAAACACAAAGTGGCTTTTCTGGAGTTGTCATACTGAAGTCTCACTCATGTCTGTGATACTAATCTGCAGGCACTACTTTGTGGAGAGAAGTCTTTAATTATCTATTAGCATGTGAGCCAATTTACTGGACAATCACCAGGACATATGGAAGGCATGGCAGTTCTAAAGATCACTGTAAATGGATCAGTGTTAAATGAATTCTAGGAGCAGGATGTTGCAATAACAATATAATTATTAATAAAAAAATATTGTGCCACATATCTATATACCAGAGTACAGGGAGACTAGTCTCAGCCTCTAAGTAGATAATCTCTAAATATCAACACGGGGAGATGGTGGATGGAGGGATATGACATAAGAGTAAAACATGCACTTGTTTCTATTCTGTAGACTTAAGTTTTGGGAGCTCTAGACCAGAGCAACATTCTCTTATATAGATCTCACCAGATGTCTTAGACGGCAATTTCTGTCATTTCCTACTATTGGCCATTCTGGCCAGGGCTGTTAGGAGGGACACAGTTTCTGGATGGCTGAAGTAAAAGGGTGACATTCCAAAGATTTTTTCCTGAAGTAGTTATGTAACAGTTTGCAGATATGATGAGACTCAGCTGTCAAGTTGAAAATTAGACCATCTCTAAGTCTCTGAAACCACTCCTCTTTAAGATGGCTTTGCAATGGCTTATGAAACTGTCAAGCCACACATGCAATACCTGGCCCATATGAGTGTACTGTTATGTGATAAACATGCTCGTCAGCCAAGAATATATTGGTTACTTAAGAAAAACTGTATTGGGAGACTCTGACGCTAACTACATGGTCACTTAGTCCACTTTTTGGTCCATTGCAGGGATGGCCTGGTTCACTCCTAAAGACAGAGATGAGACAATGTCTTTGCAGGAGCAAACCAGCCTGCTTCCAGAGTGTTGCTCCTTACACCTTTTTCACGTCTACTTTTTCGGTGTGAGCAGCATCACTCTGGTTTGGTTCGTTCCCAGTATGTGTGAGATCACTGGGAATGAACCAAAGGTTTTCCTTTTTTGATTTGCCAATATCATGAAGTGGCTTAATAATGCTTCCTCTGCTTGTCAGCAGAAGGGCAGTTAATTTTATAAAGATTTTATTAGGGCTGCTGAATAACACTACACCAATTTTTTTAAATTTTCTCTCCCCTGCCTTAAAGGGCTGGTTGAGAAACTGTCTCCTGCCATGGATTTGGCTTATAGGAACTGTGCTGCTTATATGCCACCCCATATTGCTTAAAGGACTTGCTGTACAGTTTACAATTTAATTATACAGGCTACACATTGCCCCCTGCCCCCAGCAACTAAGTGCTCAATTTACTGATCCCTGAAGGATGGAAGGCTGAGTCAACCTCAAGCCAGCTACCTGAGTCCAGGATTGAACTCTGTTTGTGAGCAGAATCTTCACTGCAGTACTGCAGCTGAACCACTGCACCATGAGGCTTATTTAAGACAAGGGAAACAAGTATATTAAGATGTTCATCGGGTATGTGTATTAGGTTGTGGACAGGTTCTTGACCAGATCTTCAAAAGAAATATATTAAGTATGCATATTAGGTATACACATGTCTAACACATATTTGTAATACACGTACCTAATACACACTTTGAACAAGCAGACCGAATAAGGTTGCTTGACGTCTCTATGCCCTTTGGATGTAAGGATCGTACTAAATGGCATAAAGGATTTCTTGGCAACTTTATTTAGCCAGTTCCAGCCCAGCCATGTAGACAAGCCCATAAGTACTCAAAGGTCTATATACTCATTTGTTTAGCAGCAAGTCTCATCAAATGTAATCGTTTGTTCGTTCATTTAGTCGTTCAGTCATGTCCGTCTCTTCGTGACCCCATGGACCAGAGCACGCCAGGCCCTCCTATCTTCCACTGCCTCCCGGAGTTGTGTCAAATTCATATTGGTTGCTTCGATGACACTGTCCAAGCAACTCGTCCTCTGTCATCCCCTTCTCCTCTTGCCTTCACACTTTCCTAACATCAAGGTCTTTTCCAAGGATTCTTCTCTTCTCATGAGGTGGCCAAAGTATTGGAGCCTCAGCTTCAGGATCTGTCCTTCCAGTGAGCACTCAGGCTTGATTTCCTTTAGAATGGATAGGTTTGTTCTCCTTGCAGTCCAGGGGACTCTACTTCTATTAAATGTTATTGAGACCTATAAATAATGAAAAACAACACATATTTACTTTATGTGCTTTAAATACTAATTAATTGTGTTTGTAACCCAAACCTCAACACTGGAGTCTTTCTGAGTTCTTACAAACCCAAAGAAAAGCATTTATAGGGCAGGGCAGGGTATCTGCAGCCTTCTATATGATACTGGATTGCAGTTGCCATAAAAACTAGCAAACACAGCTGAAGTGAAAGATGGTGGAAGTCCTACTCCCACGATATTTGGAAGGGCATGTTTCTCATCCCTGACTCATAACTGAATAGGTAAAGGTTGGCAAGTATTGTTAAAATGAAAAGATTCCTATATGAAAGTACTGAAACACAGTATGTGAACACTTATTGCTTTATAGTTAGCCAGGCTGTATGCATAAACAGAAATTAAACCATTCTTTAAAATAGTATTTGGCATGTAACATAAGAACATATAAACAATCAGAAAAGCATAAAGCAGTGAAATAATAAAATAAGCATTCCCAAACAAGTATCAAGTTACGAAATTAACTGGAAGTGCTTGTGAAGCAGGCAATGAGTCCCGTCTTTCCATTAGTCACAATATAATCAGAGTCAAAGTTGGTTTAAAAACCAGCCTGCCCATAATCCAATGTTCCATTGTCATTATTTGATTTCATCAGTTAAAATTCTCATCCTTGTTAACCGAATTAAAGACTCAATAGATAAATCCACTGATGAAAGCAGGCATGCCCAGTATAATCCAAATTAAAATGGCCACATTCCCAGGTTTTATGTTTCACACTTTCAGGATGATTCCCCTTTCCTTAATTTAATCTCCCGTGCACTCAGTTGGCCCAGCACACAAAGGAGATGTTTCAGGCTAGAGAAAGATTGGGATTTTAAATCCCTTTGTCATCTGGAACCCTTCTTGTTTCTCCCATGACTGGTTCCAGCATTTAGTTTTGCAAAACTTAGAAACTTCTCACTATCCCTATCTGCCCACAGACCATGATATTTAATTTCCACACACCTCAGCAGTAAACAAACAAACAAACAAATAAATGCGCCCAGTGCTTAAACACTCTCTGAAATATTGCTATAGCTTGTATTTTCTGAAGCTCACTCAACATGAATTTAATTTATGTAAAAAAGATACACACACACCGAAGAACTTTCAAGAAAAATGTTGCCAACAATACTTTACACATGTGTTTACATGGCTATCACAACAAACCTATGCAAAAAGCAGCACACACCAGGGATTTCTGCCATAGATTTACATGGCATTTTAAAGAGTTGCTTCATTTTGCTTGTGAGTGGAAGAAAAAAAAAGAAACCGAGTGTATAGAGAGTCATCAAGGCCCCCTCCTCAGAGAACTTAGGAAAAGAGGGGCTGAAGGGAGAAGAAAAGGTCGTAACCTTCAGGATATATTGGAATCAAGCTAACTCCTATGTAGACACACCAAGGGGATTTTATTTTGGCCAAGATTTCAGCATATGGCTAAGAACAAATAGGTCTTAAAGGCTGCGATCTGACTCACAGTTCCCTGGCAATTATGAGACACAAGTTAAATAAAATGTTCAAAAAGATTAACATGATCACTACTATAACATTCCACTAGCAATTCTTGTGTGAGGAATATGTTTCAAACGTTAAAAATAATGTCAGTGCTGCAGTCCAGTCCTTACTTTCCTAGGAATAAGAACTCATAGAGATACGTGAGATTTACTGTTGGGTAGGCATGTATTAGATTTTACTGCAAGTTTCTTTTATATAGGTTTGATTCCTGGATTTATTTAATTTAAAATATTTTTATCCCACCTTAAAAAGAACCCAAGGCAGCTTCTTATTATATTATTGCAATATAACAACCATGGGGAGAAAAGATAGTTCATCTTAGGGGAAATCAGGCGTGAGTGGAAAGAAAGGGAAGAAGTCTCCCAAAGTTTCCATACCGCTTGTGTCCATGCCACGAGTCTGCTTTTACCTTACCGGTCAAATGCACCTCTTCTTCCTTGTTCTCTTCTTCCAAACTTTTAAAGCTCACGTCTTCTCCAAAATGAACCTGCAGTTCCGTGCAGAATCTTGAATTTTCCAGCATGCCTCTGGAGCTCTCACAGCCATTTGGAGAAAAAGGAGTGTTGGTTCTTGAGGCTAGTGGGAGGGGTGGTGATAGAGAATATGCTGATGCCAAACAGAAGAAAGATGACAGAGACAGCAAGGAGGGTGGAGTCAGGAGGTCACCGCCATACTGAGAAGACAGAAAGTTCCCAAGGCTAGTCACAAAACAAGACAGAGGTCAAAATGGAGAACAGTCTTCCCTCATGCCTGACAGATAGCCACACTTAGTTGCATCTTTACTGTAACTCTGACCAGGTAGAGCTGCTGAGATGCTCTCTGGAAAAGCACATGTTCCAGGCCTGCCTGCAGCTTCCCTGCTGCTGGTTAGGGCAGACTGCCACCTAGTTGTTGAAAATGGCACTATAAGGCACTGTCAGCTTTAAATGAATTAAAATCAATCCATTAAAAATCAGTTTCACTGTCTTGAATGTACAGCAGGCACACAGACAGACATGTTGGCATGTACCCTCCTTTATTAATACAGATAGCAAAATACACGTAGTTGGATCTACATTTAGTTGTACCTGAAGACAGAAAGGCCTGGTGTGCTCTGGTCCATGGGGTCACGAAGAGTCGGACACAACTTAACGACTAAACAACAACAACAACAACAAGCACAGATCTATTGAAATCAGTGGAATGTCAGTTAGTTATGACTCATTTAAGTCTCTTTGCCATTAAGAGATCTACTGTTAACATATGGCTTAATATGGATCCACTATATTACATGGGTGTCCATTACATAAACTTAACCAGAACTTCTGCCATGTGTGGATTGTGCTGACTCTTCCAAAGGGCAACTGTGAAAAGCTCTTTGATGGCTTCAGACTTTCCCCTTGTTGCTGTGAAACCCACAAAGTGGAAATATACAGGAGGAAGGAGAGCTGTTAGAAAATGAACAAATGCAAGACTATTTTCTTCAATTACCGAAAAGTAAAATAAACCTTCTGTTGGCTCTAACTGAGATTGTGGACCAAAAACGAACAAGGCTTTCGCACAGATTTTACAATGGAGGGTGTTCAAAAAGATTTTATGAACAGAATTAAGCCATTTAAATCTAAGCATGTTTCAATTTCTGAGTCATAGCCAAAATACCACATACTCTTGTAGTTTCTACTAATGCATATGGTGGATGGCATTTGAAGTGCTTCTCACTAATTAGTTTTCTTGGAAAACAGGCAAGACCCTTTGCAATTTTTCTTCTGTGCTTTAGCACAACTGGATCAGCTGTTGGCCTTTCCGAGTTCTTACATCTGTCTCTCAAACCTTGCTGCTCAGGCTGAAAAGCTACCTAGCTCAGCACTCTCTTCTACAATGTCCAAACACTGGTAGTCACTGGTTTTTCAAATGGTCAGCACAGCAAAATTGAGAAAGATGCATCTTGAATGAACTCTGAGGGGAGCAGTTTTAATTACTAGCATTTTGCAAACCACCTGTATGAATTTCCTATCTGTCTGAATGGATCTATGTTGATGGAGCAGGTGGGTGAAAAAAATACACTGGTAGGGAAGGAGAGAATGAATGGACCTTTTCATGCTTTTTATGCTTCATTCTTTGCCTTGCAACATGGTGATAATAATACCAGGAAAATCTGCCATATGGAGACAGGTAGAGGAAAGTTCTAATTATGACTGCAATACTGTATGTGGAAGTGCTAAATAACAGCCAAAGACTATTCTTATGATTTCTATGATCATGTTGTACAGTCAATATTAGCATACTATTCATTCGTGCTCACCAGTTTCTCATCTATTCCCAGAAAGAAAATGCCACAATCAGGTTATGTATTGAAAACTATCTAAGAGATGACACTTTTTAGGAAATCCATGGACTAGGGCCCGCAAGGTCAATATCCTCCATCATGCTAACTCATAAAGAATGATGTGCAGGCAGTGAGAAAAGGAGTGCAGACAGGGCCGTTGGCCCAGTGGCTTACTCCTGGCTCTCAAAGTAACTCTCTGAGAACACATGCCTGCAACCAACGCCTTAGAGAGTATAGATTGTTTAACCTAGTGATGTAGAACCACAGTCCTTCATTTAGCTCTCTTGAAATCCAAATCTGTTCTCTGGGCTTCCCCAGAAGTTCATGCATACCTTGCTTTCCCATGACACCATTGGCTGGTTACTGAGATTAGTTCCCATTTTAAATGGCTGAAATAACTCTGCTGAGGTTTAATTTGTGTCAACAAGAACCCTCAGCAAAGACATACTGATATTTCTCATCCCCCTATTTTGCTTTTGGGCCTGCCTCCTCACCCATCAGTATGGAAGGCATCCCTAGATAACTTACCTGAAATGGAATACAGGCCTCAGAGTTAAAGGTTTCCCCACCCTTGACTGCCTTGTGAGAGCAGAACAAGGGCTTCAACCATCCACCAAGCTTCTTCTGTTTATCCAGACATGGTACTTCTGATTCAAGGGTGCCAGCTCTAAAACTAGGAAGGTATACCAAAGGAAAGCAGAACCGCTGTTAAACAGAATGCAGGTATTCAGGTATTAGAGAAAGAGAAGAGAGACAGACAACCAGGGGGGGGGGAGACTGTTCTTGACATCTTGGGCAAATTCAAGTCTCTTGTCCCCAAGACAAAAACAGAAAAAATATAACCTGTAATACTTTTTAAGGCTGCTACTAATTTCTTGTAAGGTTCAGAGTGATGTATATGATGGTATGATCATCATAATTATTACCATAATCACATGCTGCTTTTTTAAAAAAATGTGGCACTGTATATGTGTTGTAGATTTAAGTTCCAGACTTATAGAAATGAAGGAAGCAGAAAACGTTAGGGTTACTGCTATAGGCAGGAATAAATGAATCGGAGCCACAGATATAAAATGGTTTTGCTGGTGAAATATCACCAGTTACGTGCCAGAAAAATAAATAAATTAAAGCCTGCTAAGTATTTTATAAATATTCAGGGTTCGTTGAACCTTTTGTAACTTTCTGGCAGCTGCTACCAATCTTAGGCCCATAGGCATGAACTTTGGCTTAGAATGGATATTAGATATGATACAATTACTTGCAGGCTACAGATGAGTCCAGGAAGCTGTGGCCCTCTAATTGCTGCTGTTTTTAAAATTTCTATTAACTTGACCAATAACAAGGCACAACGGGAGTAGTATTCAGCAACATCTGAAGGTGCATACATTCTCCATCCCTGCCATTGACTATAAACCAAGAAGAGTAAAATGGGACACCTAAGAAAAGTTTACACAGCCAAGGTCCCTTGCAACCGTCTATGCAACATCTACAATTGCTTTATGCAATCATTTATGGTGGTAGTCACCATGTGGTGTTCTTTCGCCTTCAGAAGATGCTTCCTTAGACATACACTCTGAAATGGTGGGATGCATGTCTTTGCATATTAGTTCCTGGGCATGTGAGCCCTCATGGTTTGCTTGTGGCCTTCCACTGAGCAACTGATCTGCCATTGTAAGAATAAAATGCTAGACTAGAGAGGCTTTTGGTCTGATCCAGCCAATAGTTGGAAATGTTACATTTTTGAACTATACCATATTTTTTGCACCATAAGACGCACTTTCCCCCCACAAAACAGGGGGGTGGAAAGTCTGTGCGTCTTATGGAGTGAAGAAAACAGATTATATTTTCCTGTTTTCTTCTTCTAAAAAATTGGTGCGTCTTATGGAAAGGTGCGTCTTATGGAGCGAAAAATACGGTAACTCCCAGAATCCTCAGGACAACAAATTCCAGATAAGTAACATTTCCAAGCTCTGAATCAAACGTGGATTTGGGTTTTTAAGAGTTCTTAGATTTGATTTTATATACTTGACCACATGAGGACATTTCCTCACCCCCCTCTCAAGGGAACAAGAAAGAGGAAGGATATGTGTTGTTCTGTAAGCCATAAAGACAGCCCATTCCTGAAAATGAGGCTGAAGGATATATATTAGAATATCAGCTGTGAGTGTGAAACAGGCATGTCTGAAGGTATAATTTAATTTAAAATAAATTATAAATATAATAGAATTTTAAAGCACCATCCAATTGCTCTCCAGTTTACAGCAGTATGCTTCACACTGAGCAAATGGGTAGAATACTGCCTACATGTCTTCCTCTATGCCTCTACAAGTTGAAAGGTAGATCAATAAAGACTGAAAATTCAGAGGCCTAACTACCTCAGAAGTTTAACAACACCAAAGAGACACAGTGACTTGGTAAGCTTACATCCAGTGTTCACTTAAAAAGTAGTTCTATACAGTGACTCTGGAGACATAAATATGGAAATATATTTTATAATCTGAGAGCAGCATGTTTGAAAGGAAATTAATAACAGCAAGAGAATGATGATAGAGAGTAACAATGACATAAATGTAAGATCTCATTATGATAACCAAGGGTTCTTGCTCCTGACTGGAAGCCTAATCAGCTGAGAGGGCTGTGTGATAACTGTAAATGGGCAGGGAGTGATATAACAAAGAATGAGAGAAATATGAGTGAAGAAAAAAGTTCCCTGCTTGTCACAGAATTACCACATGCCTTTGCATCTGCCACTGACAGGGCTTCACCAAGATACCCTCAATTGTACCTCAGGAAAAGCAAGCATATACAACTAACATGTGTAAGACCAATAAAACATATATTTGGATAGTTCACATAATCTTATTTTGCTACCATTAGAGATAGGAATGACATTTGTTAACCACGTTTGCCTTTTGAAGCCCAATTCTGAGGTTTGATTAGACAGTGTTCTCACTACCTTTGAGGCCAGTCTTCCTAACCTTAAGGACCTGTTCTAAAAATGCAAGTTGACATTCTTGGGATCCTTGCACTTCTAAGAGATGCAAACTGTACACAAAGCATTTTAACAATGTGTTAAAGGAATGTGCAGATTAACGGTGGTTCTTGCAGATTCTATCCTAACGCTGCAAATATTATCACAGGATTTTTTTTCTCATAATTTGAAAAGAAAACATTAAGTACAAAAAAATTAAATAAAATATTCATTTGGAATTTATTTGTAAGAAGACAGAATTTGTGGAGAGCGTGAGGAATGATTTGTTTGTACTTCAGAAAAAAGAATTGTGGACATGCTTAGGAACAATTTGTTTCCCTCATAAGATACAAAAGAAAAAAATATTCCAGCATGTAGGATCTTTAGCAAATACTGACATCTTAGCAAATGTAACAGTCTAGATTGCAGCTACACTCTTAATTTCTTTCTTTCTTTTATTTATTTAATTTATATCCCACCTATCTGGTCTTTTGACCTCTCTAGGCAGCTTCCAGATACATACATAAAACTACAAATAAATATTACACCAAAAGTTATTACCTTAAATAACAGATTCTACAAGATGGGAAGAATAAAAACAAACAAAATAAGTAAAGAAAAAAGATCAAGTATTGACTGGAGGGAGTATTGTATTGTAAGACAGATGGAAGTACTGATCTTGTCAGTGAAACACTAGAGGCATTTAGGCTTTCTTGGCTGGTTAAACCTGAGACAAATAGAACTGATTTGTTGTTCCAGTTTATCCCTCTGTTATAAGACATCTAGTGGTTGAAGAAGGGAAGTGGTGATCTCATGAAAAGGAAGACAGGACTCCCGTACCTTTAACAGATGTGCAGAAGAGGGACTTTCCTGCTGAAATTCACATTTCCATCTAACAGTTAAAGATAAAAAAAAAAGCCCTGTCCTCTTCATGGTCACCCTAGCAATTTCTGGTTTTCTTTGGCAACTGCAGGGACCTCCGCTAACACCTGCCAAGGGGGGAGTTATATCCTTCCTTCCCCAGTCTGGTCTTCTCAGCAGAGCTTGGAAAAATTACTTTTCTGAACTACAACACCCAGACATCACTTCCCTCAGGAGTTAATAGTCCAAAAAGGTAACATTTTCAAGCATGCTGGTATGGAGGTGCTAAGAGTTGTAGTTTTCTAGGCTGTGGCTCTGAGCAGCATCAGGTGGCTGAGTCTAGCTGTCATTCATTTTGCATGACGTTTTTGATTAAGTAGTAGTATTCTTGGGAGCTGTGGGAAAGTAAAACAGGAGCCCTCTGGCACCTGGTACAGTTTCGAGCTGTTGGTGCCGACTGACATTTTTGCCGTGTCCCGCTGTTAAAACGTACAGAGTGTCAATTTGTCCAGAGTATGCTCTGACTAGCCATTTTTTTTCCAGATATTCATACAAATGCATTGATCTCTTTTTGCTGAGTTAATCCGGGTCTGAATCTTGGAATTGAAAAATATGTTTTTTGGGGAGCTGAGGCTGTGACAGTCCTACACATGGTTGAAATTAAGCCTCAGACAGCATGTCTTAGGTCCTATTCCCCCCACACACACACACACATACGCACACATTTAATGACTATGACACAAGTCCTCACAATTTTATTAGGGAGCTTCAAGGGCCTGTCTGATCTGCAAGGCAAAGCTTTAATGCAACCCCTCTCGAAAACAAGTTCTCTTACTGAGGCCTTTCTTTGCATTGTTTTTAAAATAAACTTGTTTCCTGACTCCAGCGACAGATGTTTATGTAAAGCTTGTTTGCTCAGAGGGCTGCTCCATGTCCTGTCCCCCTCCAAATACAACAGTGGCAACACTGATGATTGCTGGCTTGTTGTCAAATGGGCTCCAAACACCAGAGCGAAACCCCAGGCTTTGAAATCTCATCATCTCTGGCACAAGGCATATTGCTGAGCTTGTAGTCCAATATTGACCAAAGGGAGCTGGAGGGGTGTTGTTTTCTAAATGCACTCCTTGCCTTGGCTTGATACCCCACATGTAGTTGCAAAAGGGCAGTGCGGCTATCATTCATAGGCAGGGCTAGAGTATATTCCCTATTTTTTGTCTGCGGCGCCCAGAATCCCAATCCAAAAGAGCCATTGGCTGTACTGGCTGGGGGAACTCTGGAGTTGTAGTCCAAAATAAGTAGTTTCTGAGCTCTATACCTGGATCATAAATGGAACTAGTTGAGGCAAATAAGCCATGCTGGGCAAAGCACAAGAAAAGCTCTTATAAATCAGGAAAACAGCCACATCCAGCTGTATTTTTCCACCCCAAAAATGTCTTTTGAAAGGGGAAGAGCTCTTGACCTCAGCTTCAGGTCTTGGCAATGGTGGAGGATGCTTTCAGCAGCCTCCAGAGCAAATAAAGGAGGGAGGAAGGGACTCGGTGTACTGAAAAGGGGGAAGAGGGAGGGGGTGTCAAGGGAAAAGGTTGTGCAAGCATTAGGCAGTGGGTAAGTTGAAGGGAGGGATGGGCCTCTTCTCCCTGTAGTTCCCTTTGCTTCTCACCTGATGGGCCAATGGCGACTCTAGAGTGACAGGAGATGTAACCCAGCATATACCTGGAGGGTGCCTTGTTGGAAACCCCGCTATTAACTCTTATGTCCAGAACATACCATGCAAAAGAAGTAAAAAGCAAGGCCTTCCTCCAGATACAGGGGCTGTGATATGAACATTTTTAGTCCATTTCACTCTTAGCATTGCTAATAGCCTATTACATTCCGAATTAAACAAAGGCTGAACTGGACATTTCAAAGGTACCCAATGCTTATAAGCTACTCAGTGTGGTGTAGGTGTGGATCGAGTGATGGACAAACACTCAGTAGACCTTAGTTCGAATCCTGGATCAGCCATGGAAAATTCACTGGGGGTGTGGAACTGGTAAAACCACTCCTTAATATCTCTCACTTTCTTTGAAAGTCTCATTAGGGCTCCTGTAAGTGGAATCTGACTTGATGGCATTTAACAGCAATAACAGTTATAGCCTCACTAGCAATATCTGAAAGGCAATTGTGCATTTAATGTGCAAAGTGAGTGATAATAACTCACACTACAGTTTGTCATAGAAACAGCAGGGGGTGCATTCATCCATCATGTTAAAAATTTGCCTGCGTGCCTTTAAATTTTCTTGTAGCTATGGTGGAATGTGCACCCTAAGGTGAAGGTCAAAATTTGGCATTTTGTGAACTTTCGGATGACTTGGCAGCATATCTGTGTTTCAGATGAATTAGTCTTTAACCCTGCACACATTTACATATGGGTAAGCATGACTGAACTCAGTGAGAATAGCTGCCAAATAAATGTGCATTGGGATCATATCAAAGATCAGTTTTCTTCATCCAGATGACATTATCTTCAAAATAAATATGCTACATGTAAAACTCAAACATTTTTCTGTTAAATCTCAGTTATTACCAAAAATTAACCCTTTGGAATACAGTGGACCTTCGACTTACAGACGGCTCCACTTACAGACTTTTCAAGTTACAGGCTTCTCTGGCCGCAAAATTTAGGTTCAACATGCAGCCAGAGAATCGACCTACAGACCGGGGAAAAAAACCAAAATGGAACAAAAATGGCCGGTTACGGATTAATCGGTTTTCATTGCATTGTAGGTCAATGGAGCCTCGACCTACAGACTTTTCGATCTGCAACCACCATTCCAATACGAATTAATTCTATTAAGTCGAGGGTCCACTGTATTTAGAGGCCCTGCTTCTAATGAAAAAAGAGATCCATGTGACTTGTGCTTTACTTGAGAAATTTCCTGTCAGCTTTATTTTCACATTCCATCTGTCAGCAAATATGCCACTAGCAGGGAAGGCCACTTCTGAAATATTATTCAGCTTTTCAATACATATACATTTTGAAATCTAAAGGGGGAAATCCACATTCTTGTGTATTTTTCTTCTTTGTTAAAAGATGGAAGTGATTAATGAACAATAGATGCTATCTGAACATTTCAGAGGCATTGGGAAATATCACAATATATTTTTGGGCAACAATTCCCTTGGCTTTGACCCATCACTACTTTGTGAATGCCTTTCCTAGTTATGAAGGCAGTCCTTAAGATGTCCAGATTCTTGCCTTTACACTAGACACAATAGCCATTCATCCTTTCTCACACTTCACACCATTTTACACTAATATAAATATTCAAGTTTTACATACTACACTATGGCCATATGGGGAAAAGATCTTCAGTTTACCCTGAGGAGGAGACTGGATCAGAGCCTGAAGAAGAATCCCCATGAGATTAGAGGCCTGTAGATGAGGACTCCTCAGTTGTAGTTTCTGCCAACCTGCAGATAAGCGAAGAATTTAATCTCTCAGGATTTCCTTTGTTTATGTTCTCAAGCAATGGCTTGGCTGTACAAGGATGTGCTCAAGTACAGTTGTAAAAGTCTGGAATCTAAGAAGAGCTTTGGACATTACACAGTAGAAAGAATAGGAAGCATATACGGCTCTGATTGCCTCATTTCCACACTTATCTATAACATCTTTGAGTGAACGTTGTACTTCCCATGTTGGTCAGATAATGCAGATGTGTGGAGAACTTACTTATCTGAACATATGGGAAGATGCCAATGTTCCATTTTGAGCATTGCAATGCTAGAACTAAGTGCCTTTTAGAAAGATCTTCAGAGATAATTTGTATCAACACTGTGAAAAGCCTTATGGTACTATCACTTGGCAAGCTGCGTATGTGTGTATCAATACCATTTAAGGCTTTGTGGTGGGTATATGTCAACTCCTGGCTTGCTGAGTGCACAGCCCTAACATATCATAAAAAGAAACAACTTATTCTACTCCCATAAACTTAGTGTGGTACTTACTGTGTTGTACTAGGACTAGTGCTAAAAGCTTCAGTCAGGCCCAAGGTAAACAACACAGATAGCATGTCATTAGAAGCAGACCTTCCTGATGAAAAACATCTGATTGTTCGCAGCACTGTGCTTGCCTTGTTTTGCATTGTGAAATTATGCTTGTTTTGCTTTCCCCAAACTGTATATAATTCAAACTCTTCTGTCTCTTTTCTACCTAGGTCTCACAGCAAGATGCGTGCCTGGATTTTCTTCTTCCTCTGCCTGGCAGGCAAGGCCCTGGCGGCACCAGTGAGTATCATACTTAGCCTTGCAAATGTCAGACTCGATATTCACAGTAGGATGACCACCTTTTGACAGGGAGAGGGCCTGGGGCACCACATCTCCCTGCCACAAAAAAGGTCTATCTGTTGAACATCTGATGCAGCCAGCCATCGTATAGGCTCCTGCAAGGGAGGAGAAAACGCAAGCTAGCAACCAGTCAATAGAGCAGCTATGTCGTTAACTATTTGTGTTTATACCAAAAGTAGAATGCTTCCAGGATCCTAAATTTGATTTAATCTCTTTCTCTTCCCCCCCCCCCCAAAAAAAAAGATTCGGCAGAGACTGATATAAAAGGCATTTGTTTTGAGTACAGAACTGAACGCAGCCCCACTGGATAAGAATCCACTCTTGATTATCCCAAACCAGCTTCATTGCATTAATTAGGTAGGGAATATGCAGTTCTCAGATGTTGTTGGACTGCAACTCCCATGATTCTTCACTATTGGCTAGAGTAAAGAACAAACTGCAAACCAGCAACAGCTGGAGGACCACACATTCTCTGCTCCTGGCTGAGGGCAAAAAAAGAAGTAATTTGCTGTTAGAAGTCAAAGGTCATTGCTAGTTGATTGCAGATCACTTGGACTTCTGTCCTGATCTGTCTTCAGTCCTGGTTTAAAGAATGTATGGGTTAAGTGTTTATGGAAAATATGGCAAGCAAAGGCTTCAGATGAGAGCAGTGCATTGCTACTTCCAGCCTCTCTCTGGCTTTGGTTCACTTTTATCTCCCCTACTCCATGATGTCTTCCTCTCTGTGAAAGCTTCTGCTTCGTTCATGTTTCCTTATCTTCATCTTCCTTCTTTTCCCTGCCACCATCTCATTATATCCAGATATTTTGTTCCGTTTTGGAACAAATTTTGCAGCTTGTAAAGGTTCCATTTTGGAAACAAAGAAAACAACTCATGCATGGCTTACAGGCAGAGGGTTACTTTTTTTGGATTACAACTCCAAAATATAAAGGAATGGTTTGGGCATTATAATTTAAAAAAACAAAAACAAAAACAATTCTTTCAAGTTCAAGATACACAAAAATCTGCCAACAGGACAAAATACAGATGCACACAAACATACCTCAAGCTCCACTTTTCTCAGAAGACCTGTTTTCAAAGGCATGAGTCTCTGCCCAAATCATGCCTTAAGGATAGGAGTGTTGTGAGAAGTATTGGCAAAGTTCCTAGGATGGGGCCTAAATTAGGGGACAGTAGAAATTCATGAAGCTTAACCCATTGAATTCTCAAGAAAGTTGTTTTGAAGAGAATGAGTTCCCAATCCTAGGCAGTTTCGTAGAAATACGCCTTTTCAAATTGTTGGATTTCTGTCTGCCAAAAAAAAACCAAAAAAAAAAAAAACCCACAAAACCACAATAGAAGAGAACTCTATCAGGAAACTGACCCAACTAAGCAGTGCTTCCAGGGAGTTTCCCCAAAAAATGTACAAGGTTAAGTAAACGCTTTGACTCTCATGCCAATCCTGCAAGGTAGAACAGCCACTACACCCATGAAACACACAGGCACCCAAGAATCCAAGGCAGGAGCGATACAGAGTAAACATAAAAGAAAACAAGAAAGCTAACTAAACTACCTAGTACTTACATATAGTGTAGCAGCAGCATAATATCAGAGCATGCACAAAATACATCATGGTATAACAACACAGAAACTGACCACAGCATCTTCTAAGAGAAAACTAAGCTCACTAAAGTAACTTTTGAACTTCTTTCTATGCCTTATTCATCGCCTTCCAGAACTTTCAAGATGGTAGCAATCTGGTTTCAAATTCTCCCAGATGTCCACAAAGACAAGAGCAGTTTCTGCCTTCTTCCTTCACCACGGTGGAAATTATTCCCTAATTAGCATAATACCAGAAAATAAGCCAACTCGCCTTGGAGCCACTCTAAAATTTCTTATTTCTCTCTTACAGCAGGAGGCTCTGCCAGAAGAGATGGAAGTAATAGAGGATCCAGCAACAGAGGTATGAAGAACCATGCTATCGACTCTCTCCTTTCTCTTCCAAGTGCTTTGTTGGAGTGGCTGGCAAGCTTTGCTTTTCTGAATGTGTGATCATGAGCTGAGAGGTTGCAGAGACAATTTGAAATATAAGTATTGTCGGTATCACTTAATTCTGCTAATAGTCCCCTTTGGGTGTCTTCTACACACACACTTTAGAGTCTTTGTGCTCCAAACCCAGGGAACATGCAGCTCTCATATGGAGCTGCATGTTGCCTAGGTTTGTAGCACAATATAAGAGCTGCACATCGTGTGTGTGTGTGTGTGTATACGTGTGTGTGTATATGTGTATATACACATACACAGAGAGAGAGAGAGAGATTGAGAGGGGGGGCTTTGTCTATATAAACATCCTTGCTCAGAGGATTTGTTGGCTACCGGCTACATCTGTTGGCTACTGACCAGAGCTTGGAAATAATGAGCTGCACAGTCACATGTAATGACTGAGTTTTTGTGAGGATGATAACAAAGTTACATCTAAAAACTAATATAATGAGAAGGAACAACCAAGCAGGAGGAGTTTAATGAGTACATCACTTATTACATCTTATTCACCTTTAAAAGAGTATTCAAAAGCATTCTGAACAGAATTTTTCAAGTACAGTATTATGCCATTCTTTAATTAATCCTAATACAGTATTCCCTTCCTTAATTGTAATGAATGATGGGGGTGGGGGAACTTTGCCATGAGCTGCTGACTGAATTTTTTAAAGTAAATTATAACCTCTGACAGTATGAAAATATTTTTGTACAGTGTGATGCTAATTCAAAGCAGCCTGCCCTTGTTTTTATGATGGGAGATTATAGTTGTCATTGTCATCATTCATTGTATAATCACCAGTTACAAATGAAAACATCTCCATGAGGCTTGATTTCCTTCTATTTTATTGGTACTGTCTTTCTCTTTAAAGGGTATGTTCTAGTATGGTACAGTATATGGTAACTGATCTATTCCAAGAGAAACACTAGCTGTAGTGCAACAGGAGTTGTAGTGTGGAGGGTGCCAGGCTGGGAAAGCTAGTAGATCCCCATTGGGGGAGGGCACCCATATGGTGAGGAGGGTGGACTAGTAGTTTCTAACCTTTTATATAGGGCGTCTCTTCTGTAAAGGCCATGGGTAAATCAGTGCACACCATTTATTCTGTCTCTTTACTCAGGAACCTGTGGGCATCAACCCCGTTCAGGTAGAGGTCGGAGAGTTTGAAGAGCCTGTGGTGGATGCCGAGGAAATTGTTGCTGAAAGTAAGTGGCTTGGGAACTTTACAAAAGGCATGTTTTCTACATACCTGGTTTTTGTCTGTAATAGAGGTATACCATATTTCCCCGAAAATAAGCCCTACCCCAAAATAAGCCCCTTCTCCAACCAGCCACTCCCTTCCCAAGCACCCGGTAGTGGCAGGGGACGATGGGCAGGCGAGGCTCCAGCTGGGGTGCCAGTAACAGTTTTGTTCACCTCTTTGTTCTGGCTTCTGAAGGCTCACGGTTTGCCGGTGGCTGCAACTTGAGCTCCAGCCGGCTCCAAGCTGAGCTGAACCATGGTGTTGCACAAGCGGGTGAGAGCGGAAATGACAGAACCCATGGTGGCGGGCAGGGCTTCTGGCCGAGGACTTCATCCTGGGGCCAGGGGAGGAGGGTCGCCCACCCTCGCTGCTCAGCCCTGCCTTCCAGCAACTCACGCCCCTCCTACTCTGCTCTGGAAAGGCAACTTTACAGGCTGCAAATGAGAATACTTTGGGCGCCAAAAGCATTCCCCCTCAATCTCTCATTTTCACATGATTTGAATAAATGTACATGAAAAAAAAATAAAACATCCCCTGAAAATAAGCCCTAATGTGTTTTTTCGAGCAAAAAGTAATATAAGAACTGGTCTTGTTTTCATGGAAACACAGTAGCTATCAGGTCCAGAGGACCTTGAGGGAAGGAAATTACCTAGAAGACACAATCCCTCTGAAGCCAGTTCCTCCCACTCTGATTTGACTGCTGTGAGATCACTGGTATCTTCATAGGCATTATCTACAAAGTGCATGGGAAAGGCTTTCACAAACACATGTAGGTGCCTAATATAAATTTTCAGTACATGAAGCCTAATAGTCTAAATTGACAGCCTAGCAGAAGAAATGGCTGCCACTTGATAGCCAACTTCTATTTCTTTCCATTGTTTCCTTTTTGGTGCCCATCAATAACAAACATAATAAGCTGGACTTCTCTGGGCGTTTTACTCCATAAACATTCTTGTTAGCCAGTCCCATGTCGGTGAGCCAAGCAAATATAGAGCAGGAGGGCTCAGTTAAGTGAAAAGGCAGAGAACGCCTCTCCACGAATACTTGTCCGGTTCTTTATGAAGCACCAATGATTCTGTTTTGATTTCCAAAATGGCTTCTCTGATCTTGTTTAGACCCCTGCCAGAACCATCACTGCAAGCACGGAAAAGTCTGTGAACTGGATGAGAACAACACCCCTATGTGTGTGTGCCAGGATCCCTCCAGCTGCCCAGTCAGCGCTGCAGTGTTTGAGAAGGTGAGAGGAGGCTTTAGATTTACAGCAAGGAGGAACGAACTGAGGCCAGTACAGCAAACAGTCAAAAGTGGAGGTTTTGAATACAGTGATTACTTTAAGTGTCACAGAGTGGCTCCTGTATATCAGAGTTTGCTTCTGGTGATGCCCACAAAATCTGGCTTGGGTGGATATAATTGGAGCTGATCACATAGTTCTCTAACAGACTACCAACAACTGAACCTCTAAGGGCATGTTGGACGTTTCCTGTGTAACTGCCCATAGTTTAGTAGTAGAGTTTAAACTCAGTGCTCATTGTGACAGTTCCCTTGCTCATGTTCCCCCTGGAGGGTCCAAAATGTAAGGAACTGTATCAAGCAATTTGCACAATTTTCAACTCCACCAGGTTTTTTGTAAAGCAAATGGGTTAATTTTCCACTCAAGACCAAGTCACTCCAAAATACTTTGGGAAGGAGGCTGAAGGAAGCTGTGATTTGAATGTTTTTCTGCCCTCACTTGTTAGAACTGATCTAAATAACTATAAGGTAGTGTAAAACCTGCTTTTCTTGTGATAGCGCATTGGAAAGGATGTGATGGAGCAGCTCCAGAAATGCTAACATGGGACTGCCTTTCCCCCTCAGGCTCTTATTAGTCAAGGACAGGAGTAGAGGTAGAGATCAGATTGCCTTGGCTGATGACCTGCAGCAGATGTAAAGAAGTGTGTCTGTTCAGCCTCTCAACAGTGTTTGATAAGAATTGGGTGAGACAGATCATAGAGGAGAAGAGAGGGCCGTTTCTTGGCAGTAGTTCTTGTCCTATCTGTTGAGTCTACCAAGGGGTTGCTACTCTGCCCCTTGGAATTTGTTTCAAAAGTATAGCAAAGTTTCTTCCCATATGCAGTGGTCTTTCAAATCTATACGCAGCTGCTGAAAAGGTGGTCCATCAGATGAGGTTGCAGTGCATGACATCAATATACTGGCATCCAACTCTAGCTTTTTATTTGCCTAAGATAAGAAATAGTTCAGTCCATGAACACATATTCGGTTCAGTTATGGCAATGGGTGACGGCTAATACACTGGGGCTTAGATCAAGATGTGGCAGACATGTCTAGCCTAGGTCTGAAGGGTTGCTCTCTTCCCATCTTGCATAAAGTAAAAATGACCCATGCCATGTTTGGACACTGTCACTGTCACTGTCTAATGCAGCTCCTCTTTTCACAAAGGTATGTGGCACTGATAATAAGACATACGACACCTCCTGCCACTTCTTTGCCACCAAATGTGCTTTGGAGGGAACCAAGAAGGGACACAAGCTCCACCTGGACTATATTGGGCCTTGCAAATGTAAGTTTTTAGCCTAAGGTTTCAGAACAATCCACTGAACACAGTAACTCTCCAAGAATGACCTATGTTCACTATCTTTTTAAAACAGCAAAATCCTAATGTGGGCATAGGTATATCTAGAGTATGAATGCATCACCCTAATTCAGCATGTTCACTATAACTGTGGTGACGATCACAATTTTATGACCTTCACCTCATCTGTTTGCAAAAACATTTAATCGAAAAAAGTTACAGTTGGGAAGAATGCACTGAAATAGGAGACCCATGTGCCTGAGAACTGGGTCATGGAAAGGCAGGCTATACATATATCCATATGATATCAACAACAAATACGTGCATGTAGCTGAGCAATCAGCAGAGGGAATCTTGCAACTACATTACATGAGATGCTGAAGTGGGAGAGGAAACCAAGGGTACTTCTACAGTTAGCAGGTAGTACAGAAATGCCACATTTTGTTCACTCTCTTTTTACATGAGATGCACAGAAGACCGTAAACGAGTCATTGTGTTGTGTCGCATTGTACCAGCCTCTATTTTCCTGGTGGGTTCTCCATTGTTTTTCAGCCAGTAAGAAGTCTGGCTTTTTAAAAGAGAAGGGAAGAATTACATAATCTTCAGAATCAGAGGTACATTTAGCACTACCCTTTCAGCTTTTGAAAAGGGCCATGTCCTAATAATGTGTCAGGAACATCAGTTCCTCAGGTATGATGAACACAGAATGTGTGATGAAGATGGCTTTACTGTGTTAGGCATTGGCTAGGTATGTTTAACATCCAGCAGAGAGGCCAAAGGGAAAAGGGAGGCAGGGGTCCTGCATTTTTAACAGTAACACAGAAGGAATTTCAGCATATGTAAGTTACAGAATGCTGGCTGGAAGGCTCAGTGGTTGAGGTATCTGGCTGTGGAGCCAGAGCTTAGGAATTTGATTCCCCCCTGTACCTCCTGTGAACAGAGCCAGCCTGTATGGCCTTGGGCAAGATGCACAGTCCACGGATGCCTACAGAAGGAAAGGTAAATCAGAAAACCCTGGAAAAGGGTTGCTATGAGTCAGAATGGACTTGACGGCACATGGTTATTATAAACTTACGTACATGATAAGGAACCTTTGCTGACCAGTTTCCCTGTTCTACATCACTGTTAAAAGTGCAGGAACCCTGCCCCTTTTCCTTTCTGGCCAACTTAGTTTAATGTTCTCCCCAATTTTAAAACAGTGGTGATTTTCCTTGTTGAGTAGTTTCATTTACAGTGCTAGACAGCTCGGCTGATAGGCTTTCTCTGGTTTTCCTGATGTTTCTTACATAAGGATTTTGGCCCTAGATGTCAAGTAAGGGACAAAGTAGACTGTCAAGACCAGTACAGCATTATCTTCCAGCAGCCTGCTGGCTTTGCCTCTGAAGAACAGCCATGTTCTTATTAGCAAGTGTTTTCCTGGCTTCTCTTTGCCCTGGCTCAAGGTATCTGCAGCTGCTCCTGATGTTTGTGGAACACACTGTGGGCTACGATGATTTCCTGTTTCCCAGTAATCCACTATAAGGTGTCCTGTGTAACTAAGAAGCTCCATAAGACTGAGTGTGGCATTAAAAAACAAAGCAAAAAAAAGGGGGACAGCATAAATCACAAATATTTTCCCAGCCTTATTTTCTGAGCAGGAAAGGCAGAGTTAGATCATGTCAGAACACCAAATGTGTGGTCAAGGCAGTTTTACAGTATTAGCTGCTGTAAGGATATTGTTTTTCACTTCACATGGGTCCTAATTTTAAAGCAGGCAGCTGTCTCCGAACCTCGTTTCAAGCAATACATTAAGATTCCTGTTCCCTATTTATCTGAATAATAGTGGCTAACATTTAAACAAATGTGGCACTAAACAAGTTGAATTTAGACCATTAGCAATTTAAGCCCTAACCCAAACAATGAGAGCTGATTAAGTCAAGTGTAGCTTATCTCCAGATGTGATTGACTATACAGTAGCTCCCATCCATAGCCAGCATGACCATTGAGCTCAGGTAGAGTAAATAAATAATATAAATAATTAATATAAATAAATGACAACGATGAGAGTTCATGATATCAAGTGACACCCAAGAGAGAAATTTTGAATTGGGATGGGGGGAAGCTCCAACTACTGCTTCTAATTACATGCAGATTTTGAGATGCTTGAAATATATATTCATGTGAATGAAAATCAAGGGGTCTCTCACAGGTTAAGGAAACTATGATACTTCTGGTCTGATTCAGACCACTAAATTCTGCTGTTTGTGGAGGATAGCTTTCCTTGTGTGCAATACAAAATGAAACACAGAGAAAAAATGTTTAACTGAAGAAGGAATGCCACTGCCTCATATCTGATGGGATGTTGTATCTAATCACAGGGCAATCATTCCCAGCCTTCAGTCCCCAGATGTTCCCAGACTAAAATTCCAAGAAGGTTTAACCACTAGCTGTGCTGGCCAAGATTTCTGGGAGCTGTAATCCAGGAACATCTGGGGAACCAAGATTGGGAACTACTGATCTAGGGCAACATATTTTGTTACAATTGTTTGAAGTTTAAAGACAACAAAACCAGATTGTGTTTTACTGTGACTATACCAATAAGCCTCTTGATGTGTTTCAGTGATTCCTCCCTGCCTTGATGCTGAGCTGACCGAATTCCCCCTGCGCATGCGTGACTGGCTGAAGAATGTCCTGGTCACTCTATATGAGCGTGATGAAGACAACAACCTGCTGACCGAGAAGCAAAAACTCAAGGTGAGCATGATCAACTCATATGCACATCTCCAGACCTGTACAGTGGAGAAATCTTCCTGAAGTTCCAGTCAAGGTCAAGATCTACCAACCGTATCTTAGCAAGGCCAACACAGCTACGATAGTTTTACAAAATGTGGTGCCTTCCATATGTTTGGAATTATAGTTGTCACCAGTCCTAACCAGTATGGCCTATACTGTTTTGCACAGTAACTGAATCAGATTAGGATGGGTTGGTCTGTTGGAAGCTAACCTAATTCAATTACATTTCATATATTATATTGTAATATATATATGCTTGTAAATGTGTCTCTATTATGGCAAACCCTCCAGATAATGTTGGAATGAAATTCTCATTGTTCGTCACCAGTGGACATGTTGGCTAGGGCTGACAGAGGTTGTAGTTCAGAAACATCTGGAAAGCCACATGTTTCTCCCCCTTTGCAAAAGAGACAGAATTGGCAATAATACATGGATGTTTAATATATACTTCTAGCAATGTGCAATGTCATGTGTGCAGTGACCTCAGCTGCTCAAACATGAAGCAAACTATACATCTATAAAACCCGTCCTCGTATATCACCTTGCCTGACATTCCATTTATATGCAAATAGTTTTCACCAGATGGAAATTTCTCTTGGGATAGTAAGGCATGCACTAAATCTCATGCCATACCCCCTTAATGCATATTTTTGCCAATAATTTATACAAAGCATCTCTGTAATTCTTCAGGGTAAGGGAAGAAATTCCAAATGGGAGGAGGGGGACTCAAACTCTTTTTAAATTGCACATTGCAATTCAGGTGAAGAAGATCTACGAAAATGAGAAGCGCTTGGAAGCTGGCGACCACACCATGGAACTGTTGGCCCGTGACTTTGAGAAGAACTACAACATGTACATCTTCCCTGTGCACTGGCAGTTTGGTCAGCTGGACCAGCATCCCGTTGATGGGTAAGAATTGACCTGTTTGACAGTGGAACAAAACTTCTTGGAGCATGTTGGACTCTGCTTCATTGGGAGGATATTAACAGAGGTTTTGTAACTGTCTCTCACAAGTGTTTTAGCTGTGAATTTTGTGCATTAGTTAAATGACCTTGAAGTCCTTTCAAATGCAACAATTCTAGAGATCCAAAATGATATGTGGTCATTATCTCAACTGGACAATGAGCCTGTTGAACAGACTAGCACAAAAATATAAAGAAGAGTATGAAAAAGAGCACAAGTGCGAAAACTTAATTTGAGGGATGAGATAATTCCTCTTCCTACAACTCCACTTCATGGCTACTCCTGCTCTGACTCACTTGTACAGCCATAGTGATCAAAGGAAAATCCTTTTGTTCTAGGAAAAGTCCTAATTGATGCTATCTTCTTGGTGGGGTTGTGATTGTAACCCTCTTTCCATTCTTTTCAGATACCTGTCCCACACCGAGCTGGCTCCTCTGAGAGCCCCCCTCATCCCCATGGAGCACTGCACCACTCGTTTCTTTGAGACATGTGATCTAGACAATGACAAATACATTGCCCTTGAGGAATGGGGCAGCTGCTTTGGCATTAAGGAGAGTAAGTATCACATGTCCATT
Source organism: Pogona vitticeps (assembly GCF_051106095.1). NCBI lineage: Eukaryota > Metazoa > Chordata > Lepidosauria > Squamata > Agamidae > Pogona > Pogona vitticeps. The sequence continues at coordinate 93,647,819 of NC_135784.1, forward strand.
CCTAAGCCACCAGCAAGGCTGGTCCAACAAATCTGGAAAACTACATGTTCCCCACCCTTGGGCTATGGAAAGTATTCCCAATTCCAAATATCTCTAATTTATTCTACTTGACTTAAGAGTGCTTGGGAGATGTGTTAAGATCATAAAGTAATATCAGTTGCTAATAGTGCTATCTTATTCACGACTCCTGTTAGATAACTCTTCAAGAAGTTACTCTGTCAGGTAACTTCTTCTACCTGATGAAAAATGGGTGGAGCAAATGGCAGACTTATTTGACATTCATAATTACTATTTTATTTCATTTTCACTTTATTCTTTTTTGAAGCAACTCATTCATTGGACTGTAAAGTTGTCTTCCTGCCTAGCAACCTAATTTGATTAACTTCATCAGCAGAATATATTCATACATACTTTAAATGCTACATCTTCCATAAATCAAATGGCTCTAGACCTAATCAGTATTCTGGCCAATCAGTCAATCATAGATTTCTCATCATATAGTATGGCTGTATCCAGCAAAGATCTATGTTCAAATCCCAACCATGTAAAAAACTGGCTTAGAGGTAACAGCAATAATGAACGCTAGAAGAGGTCAAAAAATCACATTGAGATTGACTAAACTCACCCACAAATTAGCAAACCTGTTCTTACTTTTTTTCCCCCTTTTTCTTTTACAGAGGATATTGACAAGGATCTTGTGATCTAAACGGAGCATCATAATCTGTTGCCTACAACTCAACCTTTTCTTCCATTTTTAACAGTTTGAAGGGTTTTTTTTGTTGTTGTTCTACTGGGGACAAGGTGCTAATATAGATCTAAACTTATATATTAACGGTGCTAAAGAAAGAAACAGAAAATTGTTAGTAGCCTAATCTATACCACTAGATTATTCAGCTCACGCACTCATCTGTGTTTCTATTGACCTTTTAATTAGACTGTATCACTACAGTGGGAAAAAACCCTACTTCTGTTCAAAATATCTATCCCTTCATTGATCCTCTCTTTCTTTTTTAATCTTGGTTAAATTTGGGTTATTTAACTCTCAGGCTAAGGAACTCAAAACTCCCTAATTAATAGATGGATAGAAAGGAAGGTGTACCAAAAAAAGGGTATTGAGAGACAAGGCTTTGCAGAGTCAAATGGTGTCGCTGTTTTTATTAAAAAGTAGGTGACTTGGATTTTATCCCTTCGTGAAATGGAAAGTGATGGCAGTGGAAGAGGCCTGAAAATTTCAAAATGGTGACTTTTTAAATTGCAGTTTCTGAGCTGACAAAACTGAGCACAGATTCAAACAAAAATAGTAACTGAGCAAATGAGGCATGTGGGAGGAAAAAGTCTTGTAACCCACCCATCCCCCTTTAAAATAAAAAGTTAAAAATGCTACCTGCTTCATTGCTACTCAGTGACTGTATTGTTTATTGCTTTGTTTGGCATGCTTTAAAAGTCAGATTTCATTCTCACCTAAGTTTGGTTGTACTTTTTTTTTGTTTGGTCTTTTATCCTACTGTGATTTATTTGCAACTGAAACACATGTTGTAAGACAAAACAATGTTTCCCTATATATCATTCCTCCATAACTACAAATGACCACTCCAATATTTCTGTCCTGTCTTAGGAAGCTAACTTTGTAAGTGATGCTCTTACTCAAAACATGGTATGTGGTGCAGATTATTGACCATATGAGGTTTAGCTGGGTTTGGATTTCTTTTAACTGAAGAGTATCCTCATACAAAACCTTATTAAGGTCACTATAATTCAGTTCCTGCTTGACCACAGATAACTAACTAGTTGTAATAGCACTGAGATACCAAATGTGGTATAGCGGATAGAGTGATCATTTAATGGTGCAGCAGCTAGATAGTCCAAGTATCCCAGCAAGAATCAGTCTAGATCTTCCCACACAGAGGCACTTTTGGGTATGGAGTATCAACCACATTGCATCTCAAGCAACTCTGTCTAAACCAGTTTAGAAAGCTTTTTTTCCCTTTAAAGCAAAAAAAGAAAAACAAAACACCTTCCCATCTCCCCTTCCATGCTCTGCCTAAACTGCTTAATGATCTTAAGGAATTAAAAGCTTCCCTGATGCTCACCTGTGGAAGGAAAGAGAAACAAGATTTTCCATTTCTTTTAAATTGTTGCTAACTGGCACTCCACATCAGCAATGCTTTGAAAGGATTGAAAACATCCTTTCCCTTCCCCTCCAAGGCAAACAATAAGGAAGCTTTCCATTTTTCTAGTTCCTTCGGTGGCCTCAGCCAGGTAGCTCTTTAGTTTAGTCCCAGGAATCACAAGCCCTGGAATCAAACCAAAATGTTGTGCATTAAAACAAAACAGTAGCTCCTGACAAGGACCGAAAAAGGTGAAGATAGTTATCAATCATGGGCAGGCTCATTCAAAATGCCATGTACATTGAGGTCTCTCTCCAGGAAAAAGAATGAACTAGCCTATCCCCATCCCCAACCCCAACCAAGCTACAGGACAAATGTCCATCGGATCGTACTCTAAGGCTCTGGATACCATGGGATCAGATAAATCCCCACACAGCCATGGGAAGCAACTGGGGAGGAGTGGAACTTGTTCCACAGACTAACAACATGCTGGGTAAAGAAATATTTTCTTTTGTGTGTTCTCACTCAATTTGAGTTTATGTCTTCTGGTTATGGTATTGTGTGAGAAGGAAAAGAGCTTCCCTCTACCCACCACTCTCTTCTGAACCTTTTCCAGTTCCACAATGTCTTTTTTGAGATGTGGTGACCAGAACTGTACGCAACACTCCAGGTGTGGCCTTACCATCGTTTTGTACAATAGCATTATAATGCTGTCTGTTTTATTTTAAATCCTCTTTTCAATGATCCCTAGCATGGAATTAGCCTTATTCACTGCTGCCGCAGCTCTGTGCCTATTCACTTTAATACAGCTTAGATTCCTTTCATTAAGACTGAAACTCTGAGGGCCAATCTGTACTCTAGACTGGCACTGGTCAAACAACAGTGTCCGTAACCTACAAATTTTGGGAATTGTAGCTCTATGAAGGGGCCCATCAAAAATGACTCTGCTCATGCACCAAACAACTATTCCCAGGACTCTTTGAGAGGAAATTGGTACTACCTACACACTGGAGAGATAATGCTCCCAGAGCTTTTCTCTAGGTGTGCAGCTATGCTCTGTACCTACTTCCTCTTCCATCTTAAGGCTTTACCGATACAGCAGATACGAGAGAACAAAGCAGAAGAGGAACCAGATGTAGAACTAGTTGAAATGGATGGTTAATACAGTGGCTTGCTGAAACCAACGTATGAGGAAACATAAAGGCTCTTTACTAATTAATATGAACATGTAACTGAAAGTTGTTATGGAAAAGAAATGCCTCCCATGTCTTGGACTGCTTCAGATTATTCAGAAGGATGTCTCAGTCATAACTTTTTTTATGCTTATGTTTGTCACACAAACAAACGTCTGCAAAGCAGAGCCTGGAAAGTAATCTTTAGAAAGAATTACTAAAATGAGAGGTTGAAGCTCTGTGCAAATGAATAGTGAAGAAATTATGCACTGGAACATCATCCTGCCACTGCTTAGCTATGGATTGCTTCAGCATGTCAATACAGCCATTCTTCTTGAAAGTAACTTTCCAAGCACTGCCCTGAAGTTAAACACAAGCACACCTCTCATGGAAAACTAGACATGTACCAAACTTCAATCATAAATGTTAAAAAAATTATAACAAACCTCTGCCAACACCACAACATTCAGCAGAGAGCTCTTCAGCAGAACAAGGTAGAGCCGATGTTAACTGATCAATCTGGAAAAAATTTAATCAGAAGGCATTTATGCTATAGCTTGTCAACTGGGGTGTGGGGTGGGGTGTGTGTCTCTTCCCTACAAGAGGAGGGCAGATCTGAGGACAACTCATGTGTCTCTCTCTGGGACAAGATGACACTATTCTCCCTTTTATGACATAGCAGCAGGGGTGGAAGAAAAGGAAAAGAAAAGAAGGAAGCAATATTGGCTTGTGCTTCCTATTTTGCCACTAGTGGCTGAGTAGATTCTAAGTCACAGTTTCTTCTCATGTTCTGCAAGCTCCTGATTTTCATACTTACAAAAAAAATACTCAAAACGAAAACAAACTCAAAGTTATAAAAACAGAACATTGATTATTCTGGTCAATACCAAGTCCTGAAGTGTTTACTTGGAATTCCCATGGCCATGGTAAACCATGATGCCAAGTTTAATGTCAAGGACATTAAACTATCAAAGCTCATTTCAATCTACCAACATCATCTCTAGGTTTTGCGAATGCTGGCATTTTTAATATCTTTGCTTTCCTTAGCTTAGTGAGTGCTTCCACATGGGTGTTTACTCTGGAATAGACACACTTTGCTTACTCGCTTATTCTGTTGCTTTTTCACTGTGTGGAAATGGGCAGAAAGAAGGGAGAAAAGCAAGCCATACCAACATGATGTAGCAGTAGGCTGTTCTCTATTTACTCCTACAAGTCTTGCCTCACCAGCAAAGACCAAAGCAGAAAAAACAGCTTGTTTTTTCACTTTTTAAAAGAAGTAATGCGGCGAGTTGTACAGATTTGAAAAAGGCAGGGCAACCCTAGAAGAGAACAATGAACATCTATTTGAAACAGTTTCCAGTAACCCAGTGGTTCCCAATCTTGGGTCCCCAGATGTTCTTGGGCTAGAACTCTCAGAAATCCTGGCCAACACAGCTAGGGGTGAAGGCTTCTGGGACTTTTGGTCCAAGAAACATCTAGGGACCCAAAGCTGGGAACCACTGGGTTATTGGAAAGTAGACATGGTATTAACATACAAGCCTCATTGCCGAGGCACATATGGAAACCATATTGTAGGAAAGGAAACAGGTTAATAGAATATATATAAGCAGCACATCTTGCAGTTTGCTTTTTAATCCAAAAAATGTGCATTCTTCTTCATGTCTAGCATGACCGCAAGGCTGAAAATTCAAATGCTCCTGCTCTTTGGTAGTAGAACTATCATATGCAAAAGAATGTCTTGCTGCATTTTCAGTTTTTCCCCTTGCTTAACATCAGGACTGTGCCTGAAATCAATTAGAGCATCAGGAATTCAACAGTGAGCCCTAAACAGATGAATCAACTAAAAAAATGTTTCTGAAGTGCTCTTAGTGGCCTGAATCAATCAGCTGTTGTACCAACAACTAAATCTTTCCAACAAGGTCATGTGCTAGCACTACCCTGACAACAAAAATGGAATTCCAGCACAACATCATGGTTGCCATTGCTACTAGAACAACAGCCATCCCCTTCAGACATAATGCAAAAGGCCACGCTGAGGAAAATGGAAGAAAAAGGATAGTGTGCCGTGGGGAGTCAAGCGACACTGCAGCCAGTGTAATACAAGATGTGCGTAACAGTAATCTTATGACCTAAATCCAATTATTTGTCCCAACTAGAGTAAACCTATTGAATTTAATAAGTGTTTCCTTAACAAGTTCCTAGGAATTGGAGCTATATGCCCAAAAGCTGGCAAGTATGCCTAGCCACAGCTGCAGCAACAGTAAATGCTTTACAAGAAAACTGCAACAGAACGCCATCAAACAGGATGCATGCATGTGCTGAATGTATCTCTACCCTAATTTTTATTATTAAGAAACAGTATGAAAATCAAGAAAGTACAATAAAACCCAACTGGTAAAGAGGCAGAACAAAAAAAGAAAAAAAAACAGCTTTGTAAACTTAGTTCATAAACTTAGTTTACTTCGTACTAGAATCATTACAACCACTAGGGTTGAATAACTGGTGAGGTCAGGAAAATGCTTGGGCAAATAAGAAATATCTCTACAAGCAGCAGGAATGCCCTAATATGGGAGCCTGCCTGATCTCAGCAGCGAGATTATTCCACACAGTCACCTCCTCCATAGACGTAACTTCCACAGTTGTACACATCTGCGGAAGTAAAGCATTTGTCTGGAAGCTTCTGGATGAGATCATCTCCAGAATTATACAGGAATATGTGGTGCATTTTTCCTCACCTAGGAGTCTTGCAGAACCTATCATTCATAATACTGAAATGCTATCTGAAGGAGTTACATAAGCTGGTAGGAGACTTGGCCTGGGTAGCAGCATATTTATTGACAATGATCATTGCTTATAAAATTTATCATTCTGAAGCTTCACACATCTACTGAATTTAGATGTATAGAGCCTCAGAACTTCTGACAGAGATACTCTTGTTTGAGTTATTAACTTGAGCACAGTTGGTTCTGTAGTTATGAGAGATCCCATTCCTCTGAATAACTGAGAGGATTTAAGAGTAGATAAATGCCAATTTGTGTTTTTGGACTACAACTCCCAGAATTCCGAAGGCAGCAGGGCCACAAGTCCTGCTGCCTGCAGAATGCTGGGAACTATAGTCCACAAACATGAATGTACACAGTCTGAGGGCAGATATATCAGGGCTTGGGGTCGGAAGGGAGAAGGATCAGTGTGGAAAGAAGACAGTGGAACATGTAAGATCCACAGCAAGCCATATGTGGGGGGTTTTTTTTGCCCAGAGGTTCTCCCTCCTTGATAGAAGCAGTGTAGATCTGCCCCAAATAAACATGATTTGATTCTTTGAATTACAAATAATTTCAGTGTTGTTTAAGAACTAATTTGTTGTCTATTGATATATGAACATGCAAATCAAAGACATATAAAGCAGAATATGTTTTTGGCTGAATAAAAATTCTGGGAAGATTGTTACAGAACTAATGCTAATGAGAAGCTTTCTTTTTAACAGTGTCTGGATTGGGAGGGCACTGTATAGAAACCCTTGAATATAAAGACAGATTATAAAATTTTTACGGAACCCTTGCCCCAAACTGTTCCCTACCCCACAAAGGCTATAGGACATGATAAGGGTGTATGGATTTTGTTAAACAGCCTGATCCCAACCCCATTATTCACAGATGTTTGCACAAGGGTTCAGATACTAAAGCTTTGTTGTTGTTGAACAAAAAAGAATTCTCCTTGTAAACCATTTTAGTCTACAATATACAATTGGTTATATAATGTACATTGTGTATATACAGTACATTGTATGCATACAGTACTGCAGCTGGCTGGATAGATCAGTGGGTTAGGTATCTGGCTGTGGAGCCAGAGTCTGAGAGTTCAATTCCTCACTGTCCATCCTAGAAGAGCCTGTAGAAGAAGGGAATGGTAAACCATTTCTGATTACTCTCTCTCTACCTAGAAAACCCTGAAAAAGATCACCGTGAGTCATAAATACCACTTGGCCATGGAACTGCGCTGGAAGACTGGACATGGCAAAATCCCTCTTTAAAAATCCCACTTACTTTATAAATCCTACTAGGGTTGCTGTCAGTTCTGACTTGGCAACAGATAACTACAGCGTTATACAGACTCCTGACTTCAATTCTCAGAAACCCCTGAAACGCCTCCCTTTGCAGTGTAAGCAATGGGATTTAAGGAGCCCTCAGTGTGGCAACCCCTAACCTGGAATAGTTGGGGCAATACAAATGTACAGCAGGTTCCCAGTCAGGCTTTTATCATGCCATCACCCTGCTTCTTCCACTGAATTTTACAGACAGTTATCCTCCACTTGCATGTCCTCCACTTGCAACCCTGGCCTGTTTTTCCATTGCACCTTTTTCCTTGCTTTATAGTATCTGTCAGGAAGGCAAAAAGATAAAATAGCTGCATAGTACCTTCCACTGCTAAGGCACCTGACTGGAAACACTCCTGGAATTCTCTTGGGCTGTTATCTTATCTCTCTCAATCCTCTCTGCCAAGCACTGTTAAGGTGGCGGAACCCCACCACACTCAGGAATTAACTGGCAAATGCCCAGTCACGCCACCGTCCTTTTGGTGCCTCCAACGTTTCCCTTCGACAGCAAGCGTGGCGAGGATGGGCTGATGAAGTAGGGCTCGGGAGACCCGAGGTTCGAATCCCTGCTTGGCCCTGGAAACTCACTGCGGGTGGAATGGGTAAAGCCAGCCCTTAAATATCTCACGTGCCTTGAAAGCACTATAAGGAAGGGAACGCACGCCTCTTCTCCCCACATCCATTCTCTCGCTAGTGAATGCGGTTGTAGTTAGGGAGAAGCGGGCGGGGAGGGCAAGAGAGCTGGCCAGCGGGAAAGATCAGCCTTTCAAGACCTGATCACCAGCCGCGCCCTCCCCGCCTAGCGCTCCCTCGCTCGCTCGCTCGCTCGCCACGCGGGCCCGCAGCATTCCATTCCCCCTGACGCGCCCGCGGGTCTCGCGCCAGAGCCGCCGAGCTCGCGCTTTCGGTCGCTCCGCCTCTTAGGGCAGCGTCCGCTCAGGCCTAAGCTTTCGAGGCCTCTCCCCCGCCATAGCCGACCAAGCAGAGAAGAGCGCCCGCGCCTGGTCAAGGTAGCGCGCGCCCTCTCGTGGAGGACGCCGTCAAGCCCTCCCTTCTCTCTCTCTCTCTCCTCATATATTTTCGCGCTTGTTTGTGTGGCCCCCCCGTCCACTTCCAGAAACAAAGCAAAACAACCCAGAATAATTTAGCTATATAAGTAGGGTCTGATCTTGGCTAAGGAGAGGAATGGCACAACCACCCCCTATATATGCTGGCTTGGAGAGGTTGCTACTTCGGAATATATTCCCTAATAGATTTCTGCAGGACAATTGAATATCTTAAGGATTCTAAGGTTGAATTTGTCTTTACCTGCTGTTTTATTCTGTTTTCTGATGGCAGACTATCTTGAGCTCTGCCGAATAGCAGACAGGTGGGGTAGAAACGTAACAAAGAAGAAATAATAATTGTGATGGGAGTTGAAGGCTGAGCCACACCAGACGGCCGTTTGTTGCCCACCCCATTTAAAACAATAAAATATGAATGTATATAATGTAATAAGGATAATACATTTACAATAAATGAACGAATGAAGTTTGTGACCAAATACAATAGGAACTGACTCCTTAAATGAAGACACCAATTTGTGTTTACAAGAGCTGAGCGGGGCAGTTGAGAACAGGACATTTGGGAAATTGCTCATTCATAGGGTCACCATAAGTCGGAGGTGACTTGACAGCACTTAAGGACAACAACGTTTGTGACAAAGGCACTATAAGAAGTTGGGTGTGTGTTCAATGAACTCAGCTTGGAAACAGCCGGGGCATTCCATGCAGCTGGGAAAAATCAGGACAAGGCCACAGGATCTTAAAAACAATACAAATGTGGGAAATGCAGGAACAGGTGATACCTTTATTAGACTATTAAGAAAACAAACACAAAATTAAGCAAGCTTTTGATGATAATTCATCTTCCTCGGGGTATGGACCAACTTCTCGTGGGTAGTTCCAAAATTATATACATTTACAGTATTAAGATTGAGGGGAGATATGACATCACTTTTCAAATAATTGAAAGGCTGCTATAAAGAGGAGGGGCAGGATCTTTTCTTAATCATCCTAGATTTCAGGACATGCAACAATGGGCTCGTGTTACAAGGAGCCAGATGAGTATCAAGAAAAAGTCCTATCTGTTTAGCAGCATTGCAATCGAACCAATTAACTCGAGAGGTGGTGTGCTCCAACACTGGAGGCATTCAAGAGACATTTAGATATCCACCTGGCAGATATCCCTTGATTTGTTTTCCTACAGTGAGCAGGAAGTTGGACTTGGTGGCCTTACAGGCCCCTTCCAACTACAGTACATGGTTCTACGAGTCTGTGATTCTAAATTCCCAAAGTTTCATGGCTGATGTGGAGGCTAGGTTAGCTTCTTAGGTGGAAATAGCTGCAATCTGCAAGCAGCCTGTGGGAGGAGGGTGTGGTTTCAAATCTCTCCTCCGGCCAGTATTTTGGAATTTATAACCAACTTCATAAACAAATGGAAGCCAAGAACTCTGAAACCTGAAACCCCTTCATTTCCTCCTTCTGCCTTCTTTTGAAATTCAAATAATTTATATTTGGCTCGAGAAACAAAGTAACCCAGAAGCATGGCAAACCTCCATCAGAGTAATAATAGGTCCATCAGGACTTATTATTATTATTTAGTTAACCACCAGGAGCAGCCGATTTTAGTCAAGTTACAGCCAAATCAATAGTTTTAGCTGGAGGATGTTTTTGTTAGCATGCAGTATTGCTTATCTGGTGTCAAGAGTCCATGATGTTCAGTAACTCATTTTGGTCTTCAGTTGGTGTCCTGATCGGCTGGTATCTTACATATCTCACAAAAAAATAAAGTCAAGTCAATTCTGACTTGCATATGGTGACCCTTTCCAGGGTTTTCTAGATACAGAACACACAGAAATGGTTTACTGTTCTGCTGGGGGCACCTTGGAGCTGTGCAGCTTGCCCAAGGCAACACAGGCTGGCTTCACTCACAGGAGGCCAAATGGGGAATCAAACTCTGGAATTCTGGTTCCACAGCTAGATGCCTAAACCAAGAACCTACATGAATATAATCTATGGACGTAGGCTTGTTCTCCATAATCTGGTTTTTGCATTTTTGCATGCAATATATATAAAGTTCACACAGAATTTACCCATTAGGGAGTTGTTGCTGCATGAAAGTCCACACCTAGGGGCAGGCCCAGTAGGTTGTTTCCTGCTAGCCCATCACCCCCACATCATCATACATGTTGATCATGTCCACCTTAGAAATCACACATTCGAAATTATAAGTGGGTAGAGAAGCTATGTAGATGTTCTCCTGCAGTGACCATGAGCCCTATTCAACATAGCCAATTGTGGGAGTTGATAGAAGTTATCCAGCAACTCCTGGAGGCCCATGTATATCTCTGGCCTGCTGTAAAATTTGACAAAATGCTGCATTTTAAGGCTTTCAGGGCAAATGATGTGTGCTCAAACAAGTTGCATCACAATAGACTACATCATATGTCTTCACCCTCATTATCCTTGTGATGAGATATAACACAATCCAAGGACAAACAAATAAAGGGACTATAACCCAGGTCTTCTCAATAGCTAAATGGCCCTCTCTCCCAAGTAACCTAAGAAGCTCCTCCGCACCCTGAAATAGCAAGGGGAGCCTCCCAAACCTGCATGGACTACAGGTTTCAGGCATTAAGAGAGTCTCGACTCCCTCCTTGCCACCAGGCAAATAATAAGCAATGGACTGACTACTGGGAAATGGACTTTGAATTAGGAGATGCTGTCCTTTTTATAAATATACTTCGATACATCACAAAACATTCCAGGTGTACTATGTTTTGTGATGTAATCATATTGCGTGTATATCACCGTATGCAATGTAGTTAGTATGCTATTTGTAATCCTGAAAATGACAGGATGTGTTCTCCTGTCGAAAGCTTGATCTTTTATTGTTTTATTAAAGTTTTTTACTTGGAAACTAAGCCTGTGAGGTTTTTGAGCCAATTCATTCTGTTTGTCTGAGTTTACTCAATTTTTCAAAAATTATATTTGTCAAAATATGTTTCTGTTTTGAGTTTTTTTCCTATATATTTTTGTTAATTTTGTTCAAAGTTCCCTTGAGTTCCAATTTTGGGAGAAAGGCAGGATATAAATCAAATAAATAAATGATAAAATAACAGCATGCTTATTATGGTGATGAGATAAATTAATATGACAGGCAGAACATAGAGGAGAGAGAAGGAGAAAGAAAGGTGGAAGAATGGCTTTTTCATGTGCAAATAATGAGCTCCCTGCACTTATAAAAACTTTTTACAGCTTAAAAAAATGCCTCCTATTGCTACTAAAGGAAGGGAAGTTTATGCTTTCTTGGCGCTAAGCCTGGGCTTTGCTATTAAGTTCTTCCTGAAGGCCAAGTTGAGCTAGCATCAAACACTCTTCCCCATCTGTACAATGACAAATAAGTCAGCCTGGCTACTTTTTTGTCAAAAGGATGTCCACAAGAGGTCAGTAAGTGCTAAGGATATATTTTACCAAATAACTGCAATAGTTCCCAAAGTTGATTCTGAAAGTATGATCAGATGAGGGTTTAGCCTGCTGTTTAGACCACTGCAGGGATGGGCTGGTGGGTTCCTAAAGACAGCAATCAGATGGCGTCTTTTCTAGAGTGCACCAGTCCACCCGCAGAGTATTCCTTCCTGCAGCTTTCTGGACCCCACTATGGGGCTTCTACTTCTTTGGTCTGGGTAGGACCACTCAGGTTTAGATCAATTCCAGTGCATGTAATTCCTGGAACTGATGCAAAACAAGCTTTCCAGTTTGAATTTCCTGATATTGTGAAGTGGCTTAATAAGGCAGCAGCTTCATGATATAGACAAATTAAATACTTCCTCTGCTCCACAGGAGTGTGCAATTTCCAAAGGCAGTGCAAAGAAGCCAAAGTCTCCTGTGTATGTGCACGTGCATGCGCTCTCTCTGCGTTGTCTTTTTAAAAGGGCCAAGTGGAGCAGCAGCAATGGCAGGAAGAGACAGGAGGGGGATTTTTGTCTGCTTTTTTACTGGATCTTTTAAAAAAACAAATAAAAATTCCCCATGTTGCCCCTGTTGTTCCCTCCCACTTCTGAGAATGGGCTGGTGTGGACCAAACAGGGTTGCTTTGGATCTGCATGCAATTTGAATGCAAAGATCACACCAAATGGCATAACAGATCACCCTATTTAGCTTGCTCCAGCCCACTCCACAAGAGATGCATAGACAAGCTCTTTTCACTAGCTTTGCAAAATTTGCCTGCATCCATATTGAAAGATACAACTTGGACATTTTTAAATAGCATAAATAGATATTTCACCCTACAGGGTGGATCAAAAGACACCCAGGAGGACAGTAACAACAAGGGCTTTTTGATAAGCACACAGTTCTATACAATCAAAGATGATGATGAGCATTTGTAAATGTCATTTCTACCATTTTGACTTTCAGCCTACATTACAGCATTGTACTACACTGCTTTTAAGTTAAAAATTGCCTTCAAAACGACGATGTTTTGCTGGTTTTGATCTATAAAGCTCCATGTAGTATCTAGAGCTTTATGATATCTGAAAGATCTTCAGAAAAGGCCCTTCTCTCTAAACTGGTAAAATTGAATTTGTTTAGACAAGCTTTTAATTAATTTGGGAGTTTTTGATACTGTGTGCTGGACACTGTTTTTATTTATATAAAATATATGTTTCTAATAACTTTTGAGGTGCCTTAATTGGGAGAGAGGCAGCATATACATGAGAAGAACTAAAACTTTAAAAAAATACCCATCTATTTACTAATATACATTTTGCAGGAATGCTCAAAGCTAAGCTTCTCTTCAGCATACGAAAGAATCTTTTCTGTTTGTGCAGGACATGCTAGAACTGTGGCTGACTTCCCTCGACGTTTAGCCTCTGGCTCCACCTTTAACATGTGTGGGCACAACTAAGAAGAATCTGTAGAACACAAGCAACCCAACTTCCATGATGAAAGAAAGGGCATAATTTGTGTTGGGAGGCTCTCAAGCTGTACTTCCCTGGGCATAAGCTACATTCCGTTCTCTAGAACTTTTCTCCTGAGTAAACATTCACAGGAGTATTGAATGTGTGAGGAAAGAAAAGTTTGCACCTACAGTATTTTCTTATCTGGTTATTTAAAAGACCCCTAGGGACTGTGGCAAAACTCTTTCTGTCTTTTGAGGAAACCAAGGCTAAACAAATCTAAAGAAGGCAGAGGAGGAAATCTGAAAGGAGAGATTGACGTCCTTGTAATTACCCGGGGCCTAAGCAGAAATCGGTATGTTAACATCTGAGCACCCATTTGGCAACCATGGATCAATAGCCAGAAACTATGATGATGACAACTTTAAAAAAAGTTTAACCTTCTTTTCTTTAGAATTTTACCACAAATATTTATTTTTACTCCTTATTTACTCACATCATCAATAAAAGCACTGCCCACATGTTTTCATTTCTCTTTGTTTGCTAACGAGTTCCCTCTTGTTTCTTTCTTCCTTAAGTCGACTGAAAGTTGTTCTGATTCACACACTTTCTGATCTGCTAGATTTGGTTACATCTTTCTCCCCAGGTACATTCTCGGCAGTCTGAGGAGGTTACACCACAACTTGAATTAAGTATTGGCAACTACCACAGCTCCAATATGACAGGAACGATTCTTTCAATATAGGTTGCACTTTGAAAAGAATAGTGTCTGGCCATTTTTAAAAAATTAATAATAAAAAAAACAATGGAAGAAGGGGAGGAAAATGGAAGCACGTTGTTGTGCAGCATTATTGGGATACAACTACATTATGATTTAGCTCCCATTTTGTCTCCCTTTTAGGATGGTAAAGTTTGGTCTATCTTGCTATGACTCCATGGAGTACAGCTAATAGTGAACCAAAACCAGCCTACAGTATTTCCATGGCCGTGCAGATCTTTTTGTTGCAACAAGAGGAGCTACTGTGTGGTGTGTGTGTTTGAGCAACCGGGATTGCACCATTTCATTTTGGTTTCTGGTATGTGTGATTATCTATATCTTTCCAAAGCAGCAGTGAGGATGTGTCCTAGGGTGACATTGACAGTGACATCTTCAGGTGGGTTTGACATGGCTGTGTGTACAGCCAGAACACGCCTCCTCAATTACACAAGTCCTCGACTCAAGACGTTTGCTTGTCCTGAAATTTGAGATTGCTTTGGCGAGAAAGGGCACAGAAGGAAGGGGCAAAACAGAAGGCACAACTTTCTCTTCCCTCTCCCCAACCTGATTGGTGGTCATTAAGAATTTACTTGCTCACCTCTCTTCCTGGCACTAACAAAAGGAGGAGCTGGCATGGACAATAAAAATTGACCAGATGAATGCTGCACTATTATACCAATTCAGTGCTGTGTCACCCAAAAAAAAGTGAGCACTGTCCGTGGCATAGCATGGGTTGCCAGCACCTCGGGCAAGGCGAGTATCATGGCCCCTCGAGTTCACCTTGGGAAGCAGCAGAGGAGGGGGCACAACACTGATGGAGCTGCCTGCCCAGACTGCCCCCTCCATGTGGCCTGCCCTCCCACTTTGTTTACACTTGGGGAGGGAAGCCAGGCTGCTTCAGGCCACCCTTCGCCCATTGGGCCGCCATTTCCAAGGAGATGGGTCCTCTCGACCATTGCCCCACTGTTGCCACCACCATCTGTCCAGAGGGGGAAATTAAGCAAGCAAGACAATTGCAGCCTGAAGAGGGGAGGCGAGAGGAGGGGAGGCTTGCCCGTTTTCTCACCTGCTGTGTGCTCAGCCTTGTCTGATGGCTCCATGGCAAGGCTGAAATCCACCCCTAAGAATTTTGCACCCAGGGCTACTACCCTGTGTGTGTGTGTGTTTAGTCGTTTAGTCGTGTCCGACTCTTCGTGACCCCATGGACCAGAGCACGCCAGGCCCTCCTGTCTTCTACTGCCTCCCGGAGTTGTGTCAGGTTCATGTTGGTTGCTTCGCAGACACTGTCCAGCCATCTCATCCTTGGTCGTCCCCTTCTCCTCTTGCCATCACACCTTCCTAACATCAAGGTTTTTTCCAAGGACTCTTCTCTTCTCATGAGATGGCCAAAGTACTGGAGCCTCAGCTTCAGGATCTGTCCTTCAAGTGAGCATTCAGGGTTGATTTCCTTTAGAACTGATAGGTTTGTTCTCCTTGCAGTCCAGGGGATTCTCAAGAGCCTCCTCCAGCACCACAATTCAAAGGCATCAATTCTTCGGCGGTCTGCTTTCTTTATGGTCCAGCTCTCACTTCCATACATCACGACAGGAAAAACCATAGCTTTGACTATTCGGACTTTTGTTGGCAAGGTGATGTCTCTGCTTTTCAAGATGCTGTCAAGATTTGTCATCGCTTTCCTCCCAAGAAGAAGGCGCCTTTTAATTTCAGGGCTGCTGTCTCCATCTGAAGTAATCATGGAGCCCAGGAAGATAAAATTTGACACTGCCTCCATATCTTCCCCTTCTATTTCCCAGGAGGTGATGGGACCAGTGGCCATGATCTTAGTTGTTTTGATGTTGAGTTTCAGACCGTTTTTTGCACTCTCCTCTTTCACTCTCATTACAAGGTTCTTTAATTCCTCCTCACTGTCTGCCATCAGAGTGGTATCATCTGCATATCGGAGGTTGTTGATATTTCTTCCGGCAATCTTAATTCCGGCTTGGGTTTCTTCCAGTCCAGCCTTCCGCATGATGTATTCTGCATATAAGTTAAATAAGCTGGGGGACAATATACAGCCTTGCCGTACTCCTTTCCCAATTTTGAACCACTCAGTTGTTCCATGACCAGTTCTAACTGTTGCTTCCTGTCCCACATATAGGTTTCTCAGGAGACAGATAAAGTGGTCAGGCACTCCCATTTCTTTAAGAACTTGCCATAGTTTGCTGTGGTCCACACAGTCAAAGGCTTTCGCATAGTCAATGAAGCAGAAGTAGATATTTTTCTGGAACTCTCTGGCTTTCTCCATAATCCAGCGCAAGTTAGCAATTTGGTCTCGAGTTCCTCTGCCTCTTCGGAATCCAGTTTGTACTTCTGGGAGTTCTCGGTCCACATACTGCTGAAGCCTACCTTGTAGGATTTTGAGCATAACCTTGCTAGCGTGCGAAATGAGTGCAATTGTACGGTAGTTGGAGCATTCTTTGGCACTGCCTTTCTTTGGGATTGGGATGTAGACTGATCTTTTCCAATCCTCTGGCCACTGTTGAGTTTTCCAAACTTACTGGCATATTGAATGTAGCACCTTAACAGCCTCATCTTTCAAGATTTTAAATAGTTCAACTGGAATGCCATCACCTCCACTGGCCTTGTTGTTAGCCAGGCTTTCTAAGGCCCACTTGACTTCGCTCTCCAGGATGTCTGGCTCAAGGTCAGCAACTACATTGTCTGGGTTGTCCAGGATATCCAAATCTTTCTGATATAATTCCTCTGTGTATTCTTGCCACCTCTTCTTGACGTCTTCTGCTTCTGTTAGGTCCCTCCCATTTTTGTCTTTTATCATGTTCATCTTTGCGCAAAATGTTCCTCTAATATGTCCAATTTTCCTGAACAGATCTCTGGTCTTTCCTTTTCTGTTATCTTCCTCTATTTCTTTGCATTGTTCATTTAAGAAGGTCCTCTTGTCTCTCCTTGCTATTCTTTGGAAGTCTGAATTCAAGTTTCTGTAACTTTCCCTATCTCCCTTGCATTTTGCTTCCCTTCTCCTCTCTGCTATTTCTAAGGCCTCGTTGGACAGCCACTTTGCTTTCTTGCATTTCCTTTTCTTTGGGATGGTTTTCGTTGCTGCCTCCTGGACAATGTTACGAGCCTCTATCCAAAGTTCTTCAGGCACTCTGTCCACCAAATCTAGTTCCTTAAATCTGTTCTTTACTTCCACTGTGTATTCATAAGGGATTTGGTTTAGATTATACCTGAGTGGGCCAGTGGTTTTTCCTAATCTCTTCAGTCTAAGCTTGAATTTTGCTATGAGAAGCTGATGATCAGAACCGCAGTCAGCTCCAGGTCTTGTTTTTGCTGACTGTATAGAGCTTCTCCATCTTTGGCTGCAGAGAATATAATCAATCTGATTTCGATATTGCCCATCTGGTGATTTCCATGTATAGAGTCGCCTCTTGTGTTGTTGGAAAAGAGTGTTTGTGATGACCAGCTTATTCTCTTGACAAAACTCTATTAGCCTTTGTCCTGCTTCGTTCTGAACTCCAAGGCCAAACTTCCCTGTTGTTCCTTTTATCTCTTGGCTCCCTACTTTAGCATTCCAGTCCCCTAGAATGAGAAGAACATCTTTCTTTGGTGTCAGTTCTAGAAGGTGTTGTAAATCTTCATAGAATTGTTCAATTTCCGTCTCCTCAGCAATGCTGGTTGGTGCATAAACTTGGATTATTGTGATGTTGAATGGTCTGCCTTGGATTCGTATTGACATCATTCTATCATTCTTGAGATTGTATCCCATTACAGCTTTTCCCACTCTTTTGTTGACTATGAGGGCTACTCCATTCCTTCTACGGGATTCTTGCCCACAATAGTAGATATGATAATCATCTGAGCTGAATTTGCCCATTCCTGTCCATTTTAGTTCACTGATGCCCAGGATGTCGATGTTTATTCTTGCCATCTCCTGTTTGACCACCTCCAGCTTCCCAAGGTTCATAGATCTTACATTCCAGGTTCCTATGCAGTATTTTTCTTTGCAGCATTGGATTTTCCTTTCACTTCCAGGCACGTCCACACCTGAGCGTCCTTTCGGCTTTGGCCCAACCACTTCATTAGCTCTGGAGCTACTTGTACTTGTCCTCCGCTCTTCCTCAGTAGCATGTTGGACGCCTTCCGACCTGAGGGGCCCATCTTCCAGTGTCATATCTTTTAGCCTTTTGTTTCTGATCATGGGGCGTTCTTGGCAAAGATACTGGAGTGGCTTGCCATTTCCTACTCCAGGTGGACTGCGTTTAGTCGGAACTCTCCACTATGTCCTGTCCGTCTTGGGTGTCCCTGCACGGCATAGCCCATAGTTTCTCTGAGTTACTCAAGCCCCTTCGCCACGACAAAGCAGCAATCCATGAAGGAGCACCCTGTGTGCTCCCATGCTATGCTGTATCCCCTTTTCATGCCATCTTTCCCTCCTTCTCAGTCCAGTCTTGAGGCAAAAGCCTTCAGGCAAAAATCAGTCTAATGTCTCCCATGGGAAACAGTGGGGAAAGGAACCACAGCACAGAGAGGACGGCCGTGCTTGATGGCCGCTCGGCTTAGCCTTCAGTCTAGTCTCCTCTTATTCAGCAAGTGGAGTGAATCTAACCTACTAAACCCATCCCTCTGCCTTTCTTTCTCCAGCCCTTTAACTCTTCCTTTCTCTAATCCCTCTCTCCCAATATGCCTCCAATCCCCTGCCATTTAAGCCAAAAGCATCTTCCTGTTGCCCTTCTTGCTGCTTTGGGGACGAAGAGAAAGACGAGAAGAGAACAAATGAATGCCCCAAAGAGTGAGTTCTTGGTCCAGTGGCAGTGGCATCTCTTGCCATCAGCGATCTCCTGGGAGAGGGTTTTTTATGACCTTCAATAAACATACATATGCAAACTCATATACAGGTACAGAGAGAGAGAGAGAGAGCCCATGTCAATTTCAGTCTGCCCCTGGTTCCACTCTCCACTGGGATGTAAATGTCACCTGAATGCTTTGGGGAGGGGTCCAGTTCAGTGCTATGTCACTTATGAATAAAACAAAATAGAAGTTAGCAAGAGTGGGGAAGAGGACACTGTTAATGACAGAACAGTGTAGGTGACCTGTTAACCCAGTGAGAATGGGAAAGATCTGAGGTGTGGTATGGTTTATTGTTAGGGATGTGGTGGCGCTGTGGGCTAAACCGCAGAAGCCTGTGCTGCAGGGTCAGAAGACCAGCAGTTGTAAGATCGAATC
Organism: Pogona vitticeps; assembly: GCF_051106095.1. NCBI lineage: Eukaryota > Metazoa > Chordata > Lepidosauria > Squamata > Agamidae > Pogona > Pogona vitticeps. The sequence goes on from NC_135784.1 coordinate 93,667,110, forward strand.
CACGCGACGGAGTGAGCTCCCGTCGCTTGTCCCAGCTCCCGCCAACCTAGCGGTTCGAAAGCATGCAAATGCAAGTAGATAAATAGGGGCTGCTTCAAGTAGGAAGGTAACAGCGTTCCGTGTCTAAGTCGCACTGGCCACATGACCACGGAAGATTGTCTTCGGACAAAACACTGGCTCTATGGCTTGGAAATGTTGATGAGCACCACCCCCTATAGTCAGACATGACTGGACAAAAATATCAAAGGGAACCTTTACCTTTACCTATGATTTATTGTTCTAGGATAAGATAACACTTGTTTGTGCAGCAAAAATTCAGTTTAAATGCCACAAGAGACAGGTCACACCTAAAGAAGTGATCCTTTAGAAGGCAATCAAAACTGCAACAGCTTCCCTGTCTAATCATACCCTCAGTTATCAGAACTCAGAATACTGTGTTTAAAAAGAACTAATTATAGTTACAATCATGCTGGTAGTTTGTTATGCTGCACATTTAACAAATTGTATTGTGGTAAAAATAGACTCAAAAAATGCAGAGGAAAGCTTTCTGGTTCCCTCTAGTAGCTAATTCTAATGTTACATCCTGGAAATGTGTATAAAAGACAAAAAATTAAACTAAAAAACAGGACCCATTTAAGACTTATAAGAACATGACACAAAACCTACAAAATTTCTATCAAAATGCCTCCAAAAGATGCCCTTAAATAGTAATGTATGAAAGTAACTGGACATCACTTGTTACACCTAGTTTGGATAGATGTTACTCAGTCTTTACACCTAGAAAGTAGCTTTGCAATTATAGTACAGTATTAATTGCATTAGTGACCACCCTGTGTTGCTTGTAACAATTTACTTCCAAACTGTGTTAGTAACTGTGAGCTAATGGGATTACGATATTGTTTCAAAGTTTAGATTACATTGTGGCTGAAACAATATGAGGATCTTCTTTGTTTCTTTTCCTAAAGAAACAAACACAGAGGGAAAAATCATATGTGGCAAAGGTGAAAAACAGTGGCTTTCCAGATATGTTTGGCCTGCAAATCACAGCATCCCTAGCTGACATGTGGCAACTGCAAAGGACTATGGGAGCTGCCTTACAAAAGATAAACAAACAAACAAAACATGGAGGGGCACAGTTGCCTCTCCAGTTTGAAACTGATCAAATTGAAAGGGGAGAACTTTGCTCCTTGAACATCTCACATACTATAAAAGCCCTATTAGGGTCACCAGGAGTTGGAGACAACTTGATTATAATCAATATGTTTGATAACTATATGTATTGAGGAGAGATATTTTGTACAAATTGTGTACACACGGTCCCGTATCAAAATGCCACAGCTATTTCCTTTGTTTAGACTCCACATATATGGACACCTGCACTGCATGCATCTTCTACACATGCCTTCCTTCTTGCAGAAGGCTAGAAATGGTGCTAGTTATTACATGGATTTTCCTCCTCATTCTACCTTCTCATCTAGAAGAATGTCTTGTTTTGGAGTGAGGAATCCATGTGGCAAAGAACAAATGCAGTTCTTGTGAGGATTTTCCCAGATCTGGATTAAATCTGTGCACACCAAGTTGATGCCTGTATGCCAGGTTAAGGATTAGAGGTAGGATTTTGGTTTTTATCCCGACGGATTAATTTTGATCCTGACTTACTGGTCTCAGCTTTTATGTAATTCACTGAAATCATTTATTTGAGGTTAACTATATCTTTTTGCAATAATCTTTTTAAAATTATTCTGGTTTGAGCTGGTTAATGGACTGGGGGTGTGTGCCTCACCCCAGAATTTTGAAGGGGGGCATTCCCTGTACTTCTGTCCATGAACCATCTTTCTCTCTAGCTTGCATGTACTGGCTTCCTGTCAAGACGAATAGCCCTATTCAGACATGCAAAACAAGGCAGAATATTCATGCATACACCAGGAACACTCTAGCCCCCTCCACCTACACCATTATAATTTCTGTTGCCCTCCTTCATGTGGAGCTGGATGAATTTAGAGAGGAAGAACTTCTGGACCATGTGCACTGTCCACATGAGCACATGGGTCGGGAGTGTGCAAAATCCCAAATAGTAGAGCAGAAGAAAAAATAAATAAAAAATGGGGATGTGGTCAAGAAGTTCCCATCTATGTCTAGATATTCTATGCATTAAGGTCAATGTTTCCAAGCTATGTAATAGCCGTAAAACCATAATTTTGTTTTCCTCTTTTTGGTGGTTGAATTTGAGTGATTAAATTTTTACTTATGCCTCACCCCACCTTCTGAATAAGAGACTGCAATGTTTATTTTCAAAACTAGAGAAATGTGTAGCTCTGTCAACTCAGGACAGAGCTGGGGATGGGGAGGACACAATTCCAAGGTTGGACAATACGAATGCAAATACACACACCCTTCTCCTTCTCCTTGTTCTTCTTCCATTGGAAGTTGAAAAGCATCATAACTGTTCTGAATTTGGATTCAGCAGCTCCAGATAATGGAGTTGTGTTGCATCTACGTTCAGTGTTCTTCAGCCAATAAGCTCTTCTCCTTTCTGCACTTATTTTCTCCATTACTATGCCTTGAATAATCAACTGTAAGCTTCTGTACTTTTCATTTCTTGTACTATGACTGAAGTGGTCTAACGTTCCGCTTCGTCCACGTTTTATGCTTTCTTGGGCTTTATTCATTTGCTTTAGTACCTCTTCAGTGGTTATTGTCTTAATCCAAGAAATTCTTAGTATAGTGTGATAAGTCCATATTTCAAATGATTCTGGTTGTGTTTGTTTTTGTTTTTTACAATCACCTCTCTTTGACTATAATGCCATGTTGTACCTTAGAATTGAGATGACATAGTTTCATGCAATACGCATACTGAACCCCCATTTTATATGTTTTTATTGCATATTACAGTCCTCCTCTTAAGGAAATTGCTCTAGCCAATCTCTTTTCTTTTACTACATGGCTGGAATACTGCTGATTATTCAACTCAGTTCCAGTGTACAGTACCTGGATGTATCAACATTCTGTTTCCCCTCTTCCAGCAGTAGACAATCTTGTTCTGACACATAAAAAATTCCATCTTCTCCAACCACTAGGTAATCCTCAGGATTTGATCTCAATTGACTTTTTAAATGTAGTGCACCAGCTAAAATTTAATCTTAAATTTCTATAATTGCTCATGTAAGAACTGTTATGTTTTTCTGTAATTCTGTTCTATGCTGACTCAGGAACCTGGGCAGATCGTTGAGTTGTGGCTAGTCATCATGTTTCCAGAAATGGAGACCCTAACCCTTACTCCGCCCCAGTACACATTGCTGGTCTTTAAATCAGTGGTTCTTAACGTGGGCGATAATGCCCCCCAGGGGGTGATTTCATTTTTCAGGGGGGCGGTAAAATGAAAAGGGGTGGCATGGGGGCACTGCAGCAGAAGGGGGGGCGGTAGGGGGGCGCTGGAGCAAGCCAAACCTGTGAAGATGGCTGCAGCCTTTTTACAGTGTGCATGAATATATATTTTCCTCCAATCTTAATTTAGTTTCAGAGTTTTCATCTTGAAATTTTTAGTTCCTGCACTGCAGTTTGTTTTTATGCCCTTTTAATATTTCTTTTTGCGTCTTAAAATTCACTTGCAACTAAATCATTAAATGTTACTTTTTTGGGGCATTTCATTTTCTTGGAATTGAATTTTGTTTTCAGGGGTCATTGGATTTAAGTGTCTCAAATAAATAAATAAATAAATAAATAAATAAATAAATAAATAAATAAATAAGATATCAGCGCAGGGAGGGGGGCGATGATAACTTCCTCAATGGCTCAAGGGGGCGTTTCTTTCAAAAAGGTTAAGAACCACTGCTTTAAATGAATACCTCCACATTTATTGCTGTGCTGGTATCATTCAGACAGCAATTATTCATTTTGAAACCTCTAGTTCAGGATTATTTTTACTGCAAACCTCATGGCTACAGGATCTGCCCCATTTTTTAAATTGTTGTTATTGCTGCTGCTGCTGCTGCTATTTTAGTTTTCTCCTTATTTCCCCATCACTTGCTTGCTGAAGCACTCTTGAGGACTTGCATCCTTTCATGTTTTTGTAGCGACTCGGTTGGTCCTTAAAAAAGGGTGCAGCGAAGATTTGTGTTTGGGTTTTTTTGTTTTGTTTTGCAAGCATCATTTCTCTTTGCTTGTAGAAGTGTGATGGGCAACATGTGGCCCCCTCATGGGCATTTCTGTGGCCCACAAGTTGAGAAATACCCAGTGTGGCATAGTGGGTAAAGTGATGGACTAGGTCTTAGGAGACTTGGGTTCAAATGCTCACTCAGCCATGGAAATTCATGACGGTGTGTGGGGCTGATAAAATCATTCTTTAAATATCTCACTTACCTTGAAAGCCCTAGTCAGTTCCAACTTAATGGCCCATCTCAAAACCTCAACCCCAGGAGAACTCCCCAGACAGAATGTGTGTGTCTGGGTGGGCACTTCCTGTGGGGGTTTTCTTTTTGATGGCTGTAACGGGCAGCCAAAACATCACCTGTCCATCACAGCTGGGCAGTGAGTCATCAGCCAATGGTGTGACGGAGGGTGGAACCTAAGGGGAGGAGCCAGTATAAAAAGGGGGGTGAAGAGTGTGTGAGGGGAGATGGAGATCAGAGATGAGAGATGAGAGATTGAGCTGAGGGTTTAAAGTGATTGTTAGTTATAGGGAGTGAGAGAGCCTGTCAGTGTGAAATAGTCTGTGTGATCCAGTGATTTATTTACAGTGATTGACTAACTGATTTTTACATGTGATTTACCATCCTTATTTCCTGTAATCAATAAACCAGTTTTTGTTTTTCAAAGTTACACTTGTCCTTCGCTTGATTTTAAGGATAAGTTGGTGGCAGCAGAGTTTTAAAGTAAAGTAGCAACCACTCTTTTAGGTTTGAGGGTGGCTGTTACAATGGCCATTTCCCCTCATTGCTGGGCCTGATGCAGCCCATGATGGACTCTGGAGACAAGAACTTGTTGCGAGTGCTATTGAAATTGCCCTTCCATGGTAAAGCTTCACTTACTTGGTATATATACATTCCTGCTCTTCAAGCCTGAAAGCAGTACCACTCTCTTCCCACATCTCAGCGAGTAACTCTACTTCCGAGCAAGGCCAAACTATTATGGAAATCTCTTATGGCCAGCTTCTGACGAACCGCTTTTCTTCCTGCTTCTATTTTTCCTCATTCTCGTCACCCGCATGCCTCCTGCTGCTGAAAGATTTGTGAGTTGTAATACATCTAAAACAAAGAACCCTCAAACATGATTTTAATTATCACTTTCCAGACATGAAAAGCCTGAACAAATCAGAAAACAAGTTGAGCCTGTTTTGTTTTGGGTTTTCTGCACAGCTCTCATCTTCTTCAGATCTGTGCTGTTTTTGGACATCTGCACAGATATTGAGAAACCCTGCACATCTTGCTGCTGTTTGTGCTGTCTTTAGAGGAACATTGTACACAGTTTCATGTGGTAGCAGGGAAGAATACAGCTTTCAAAGGCATGTATTCAGCTTAGGTACAGTATGTTAACACCAAACTCAGTGCATATCTCTTCAGAGGTACATCCCTCTGAGTTGAACTGGATTTTTTCCCAGGTCAGTGGGTGTGGGGTTGTAACCTTAACTAATGGGGTCATGGTGCAAGCAGCTGTCAGGGATACCACCAGCTTGCACTGTTTCTAAAGAATGCAGAGCCAAGACTACAAATATGCTCTGCAGCTGAAATCCTTGCACAACCGGTTGATCGCTATGCTGGACCAGAGCAATGTCTCGTCTCATCCAGCAGGACTTTAAAATCTAGCATTCAAAATCATTCCTGTCAATTTAGTTGTATAAAATGGGAAGAGGCTATTGGACGTTTTGTTTTCATGATTGGTTGCTTTGAATTGCATGTGCATAGGTGAATTGAATGTGCACACTTATCAATATACGCATGTTCCCCACCAAACTGCAAAGAGAAAGAATCCTTTTTTATCCAGCATCACCTGTATAGCCTGATTATTTTCTTGATGGGAAGAGGCAGAATAACAGTAGTTTACATGCTATTAATCTGTAGTTCAGTGCTTCCCAACCTTTGGTCCCCCTCAGATGTTCTTGGACTACAACTCCCAGAAATCCTGGCCAGCACAGCTAGTGTTGAAGGCTTTTTGGAGTTTTAGTCCAAGAACATCTGGGGAACCAAGATTGGGAACCACTCCTCTAGTTTATGTTATCCCTTTAACTACCTGAGATTATTAAAATGGGATAGAGCAAAGATGGAGAACACATGGCTTTCCAGATGATGGTGCAGTTCCCATAATTCTCGTTATTGATTACACAAAGTAAGGCTAATGGGTGTTACGTCCACGTAGAGAGATCCAGACGTCCACGTAGAGAGATCCAAAGAAACTTCTCTTCCCGTCAGCAGTAATAAAAGGATGTGTTATATAAACAGTGGATATATATAAATTCCCCAAGGTTTTGTCTTTTTTGCCTCAGCAATTACAGAAAATTCTGTTCAGGACAGATTCTATAATCTCCTGTGGGATCAGGTAATGCAATCTGGCACATGGAAATACAGATCATGGACCACTCAGGAGGCAAAATTAAGCTGTGATCTACCCAGCAATGGAGCTCAGTGATGATCTGTTGTTGATTGGTGGTGGTGAAAGGAGATAATGGGAAAGAAAGCAAGACTGGTTTTCTTCCAAAGAATATCATAGCAGTTCATTTCCTGATAGCTGAGGCAGGGTTACTTTTATTTCAGGTCAGTTTGTACTTCTGAAATGACTTTTCAAGTGGTGTTGTTCAGTGGAACAGAATGGTTAGAAGGCTGAATGGAGAGTTGGAAGTGCGGATCGTGTCCCCACTAAGCTGTGAAACTACAAGATGGACGAGCCATTCTTTCTCAGAGTCGCCTACCTCACAGGGTTGTTCTGAAGATAACATAGGCAGGAAGAGCGCCACTTATGCCTCTTTGAACTCACTGGAGGGAAGGAAATGTAAAAATGTAACTAATATGTAATAAATATCAGGGCAATCTTTCAAGAGGTTTGTTTAATCTGATTTTCCCATTGGATTCCAAAGCCTGATTTTCCTTGCATAAGTACCACAAGTTTTCAGCATAGCAAATCCAGGCCTAGAAGGCTGTTTTCACACATGGTGTAGATTACCCTGGGTGGATTTGGGGTGCTTTGTATCTGATTGTTTTTATCTTCCATGAAAATGGGCCTCTTAATTATCACTCCACTGCTGAGATTTCTCAAAGAAATTTTCTCTGAAGCACAACTTGTGCCTGCCTGTTAAAATATACAGGCAGTCCATCTATAATGTTCCTTCAGGTGAGTCATTCCCTCTGTATTATAAAAAAAAAGTTTCCTCATAATCTCTTAATAGCATGTGTTTCATTAATGTAGTGTTTATTTGTTTTGCTACTTGGAAGAGAAATTCTTTGGAACCGCTGGTTTTCTGAAAAATGAGACAGCTTAATGTCCTATCCATTCTTTGATAATAGCGCTCATGTTGCTGAATGAATACTCTGTTGCACTTAGAACAATGGTTCCCAACGTTGGGTCCCCAGATGTTCGTTAACGAATATACCAGAAGTCTTCACCACTAGCTGTGCTGGCCAAGATTTCTGGGAGTTGTAGTCCAAGAACATCTGGGGGGGGGAGACCCAAGGTTGGGAACCACTGACTTTGAAAATTCTCTGGCATTTTTAGAAAATAGCATTTCTAGAATATCTTTCTGTTTATTAAGTGGCACAGTCTTAGTGAACTAATCCTCATATTCAGAGTGCTCATTGGAAGGACAGATCCTGAAGCTGAGGCTCCAGTACTTTGGCCATCTCATGAGAAGAGAAGACTCCTTGGAAAAGACTTTGATGTTGGGAAAGTGTGAAGGCAAGAGGAGAAGGGGACAACCGAGGATGAGATGGTTGGACAGTGTCATCGAAGCAACCAACATGAATTTGACACAACTCCGGGAGGCGGTGGAAGATAGGAGGGCCTGGCGTGCTCTGGTCCATGGGGTCACGAAGAGTCGGACACGACTAAACGACTGAACAAAAAACTCCCCATGAACTGGACATAACCTACTGAAAGAGTAGGAATGCAGTACAAACAGTGGAAAGCATATAGGGTTTCCTCATCTCTGGAAGCCTGTTCAGCTGTTCTGGTCCCTGTTATGTTCCTACACTGGCGGTAGGTTTCATCCAGTTCATGGGGAAATAGCAAACAAGAGGCTGTAGCTCAAGTTGTGAGGCTGTGGAGGGAGGTGAAAGTGGAAGAGAGGTGGGGAAAAGTTTTGTGCTAGAGGAGGCACTGGACTGTTTAGGCTCACCAACTCAATGAGGTTCATTCTCCATCAGTTTTTACCTCAGATTTACTGGACATGATACACACAAACCTATGCATATTTGTTTGGAAGTGAATCACAAAGACTTTTTCTCCCATGTAAGTGTGTTCAGTAATAAAGGAAATCAAAAATCTCTATATCCAAACTATGGACAGGTCACTCCAGGTTTTGAGCTCTATAATATGGAGATGTTCCAGCTTACAACCATATCTCTCCCACACACTGTGAATTCCTGCTTTGAAAACTGCTCCTGAAGGCATTGGAGTACTAATAGAAACATTCAAAAAATGTCAGTAGAGCTCCTGTCCACCATTGGGGACAGGACAGGGCTTGCCCCAGTAGCAGTACTGGAGAATGGGCAGTGGGGTTTCTTTTATCCATAAAAAATTTAATGTATGCCTGATTCAACATGTATACATTGTGCATCTCAGACACATACAGGTCTATGAGCATATGTGCTTAGCAATTAATCCTACTCATACAAGTGTTGGAATAAACCTAAGGTTTCTTCCTAAGACAGGTGGCTCTGATAAAGTTTGTTGCGATGCTGCTTCCATGGGAAATAACCATGCAATCTCAGCAACTTGCAGGATTGCCCCTTGCAGATGGCCATGGCTACACAATCCTTACTGTTCTGCTGCTGTTGTATTCTTCCCCAGCTCCTCCTACTTCATCACATGGTAAAAGAAGCCACTTCTAGAGGCCACTCTACCAGGTTGAGTCTACTGCAATTGTACTACCATGCATCCCTGAGCATCCTCAAAGCTGTGCCTCATTTTGGAAGCTAAGCAAGCTTGGGACTGGTCAGCACTTGGGTGGGAGACCACTGGGGAATACATGGAATCTCCAGACAGGGCTAGGAAAGAATCTTGCTCCAAATTCTTGGCAAACGCTGCTGATCAGAAATGAGAAGACTGAACTAGATTGGCCAAAGTTCTGGTTTAATATAAGGCAGCTTTCTGTTTTCTAAAGAGCAGCACACGCTCATATTTTTTCCTTGACTCCTTGGAGGTATGAAAAGATCTATAAAGAATTTAATGCTGTTGTAATCTTCCCCTGAGGAAGAGCGGAGGACAAGTACAAGTAGCTCCAGAGCTAATGAAGTGGTTGGGCCAAAGCCGAAAGGACGCTCAGCTGTGGACGTGCCTGGAAGTGAAAGGAAAATCCAATGCTGCAAAGAAGAATACTGCATAGGAACCTGGAATGTAAGATCTATGAACGTTGGGAAGCTGGAGGTGGTCAAACAGGAGATGGCAAGAATAAACATCGACACCCTGGGCATCAGTGAACTAAAATGGACAGGAATGGGCGAATTCAGCTCAGATGATTATCATATCTACTATTGTGGGCAAGAATCCCGTAGAAGGAATGGAGTAGCCCTCATAGTCAACAAATAGTGGGAAAAGCTGTAATGGGATACAATCTCAAAAATGATAGAATGATGTCAATACGAATCCAAGGCAGACCATTCAACATCACAATAATCCAAGTTTATGCACCAACCAGCATTGCTGAGGAGACTGAAACTGAACAATTCTATGAAGATTTACAACACCTTCTAGAACTGACACCAAAGAAAGATGTTCTTCTCATTCTAGGGGACTGGAATGCTAAAGTAGGGAGCCAAGAGATAAAAGGAACAACAGGGAAGTTTGGCCTTGGAGTTCAGAATGAAGTTTTGAATAGAGTTTTGTCAAGAGAATAAGCTGGTCATCACAAACACTCTTTTCCAACAACACAAGAGGCGACTCTATACATGGAAATCACCAGATGGGCAATATCGAAATCAGATTGATTATATTCTCTGCAGCCAAAGATGGAGAAGCTCTATACAGTCAGCAAAAACAAGACCTGGAGCTGACTGCGGTTCTGATCATCAGCTTCTCATAGCAAAATTCAAGCTTAGACTGAAGAGATTAGGAAAAACCACTGGCCCACTCAGGTATAATCTAAACCAAATCCCTTATGAATACACAGTGGAAGTAAAGAACAGATTTAAGGAACTAGATTTGGTGGACAGAGCGCCTGAAGAACTTTGGATAGAGGCTCGTAACATTGTCCAGGAGGCAGCAACGAAAACCATCCCAAAGAAAAGGAAATGCAAGAAAGCAAAGTGGCTGTCCAACGAGGCCTTAGAAATAGCAGAGAGGAGAAGGGAAGCAAAATGCAAGAGAGATAGGGAAAGTTACAGAAACTTGAATGCAGACTTCCAAAGAATAGCAAGGAGAGACAAGAGGGCCTTCTTAAATGAACAATGCAAAGAAATAGAGGAAGATAACAGAAAAGGAAAGACCAGAGATCTGTTCAGGAAAATTGGACATATTAGAGGAAAGATGAACATGATAAAAGACAAAAATGGGAAGGACCTAACAGAAGCAGAAGACGTCAAGACGAGGTGGCAAGAATACACAGAGGAATTATATCAGAGAGATTTGGATATCCCGGACAACCCAGACAATGTAGTTGCTGACCTTGAGCCAGACATCCTGGAGAGCGAAGTCAAGTGGGCCTTAGAAAGCCTGGCTAACAACAAGGCCAGTGGAGGTGATGGCATTCCAGTTGAACTATTTAAAATCTTGAAAGATGATGCTGTTAAGGTGCTACATTCAATATGCCAGCAAGTTTGGAAAACTGAACAGTGGCCAGAGGATTGGAAAAGATCAGTCTACATCCCAATCCCAAAGAAAGGCAGTGCCAAAGAATGCTCCAACTACCGTACAATTGCACTCATTTCGCACGCTAGCAAGGTTATGCTCAAAATCCTCCAAGGTAGGCTTCAGCAGTATGTGGACCGAGAACTCCCAGAAGTACAAGCTGGATTCCGAAGAGGCAGAGGAACTCGAGACCAAATTGCTAACTTGCGCTGGATTATGGAGAAAGCCAGAGAGTTCCAGAAAAATATCTACTTCTGCTTCATTGACTCTGCGAAAGCCTTTGACTGTGTGGACCACAGCAAACTATGGCAAGTTCTTAAAGAAATGGGAGTGCCTGACCACTTTATCTGTCTCCTGAGAAACCTATATGTGGGACAGGAAGCAACAGTTAGAACTGGTCATGGAACAACTGAGTGGTTCAAAATTGGGAAAGGAGTACGGCAAGGCTGTATATTGTCCCCCAGCTTATTTAACTTATATGCAGAATACATCATGCGGAAGGCTGGACTGGAAGAAACCCAAGCCGGAATTAAGATTGCCGGAAGAAATATCAACAACCTCCGATATGCAGATGATACCACTCTGATGGCAGACAGTGAGGAGGAATTAAAGAACCTTGTAATGAGAGTGAAAGAGGAGAGTGCAAAAAACGGTCTGAAACTCAACATCAAAAAAACTAAGAACATGGCCACTGGTCCCATCACCTCCTGGGAAATAGAAGGGGAAGATATGGAGGCAGTGTCAAATTTTATCTTCCTGGGCTCCATGATCACTGCAGATGGAGACAGCAGCCCTGAAATTAAAAGGCGCCTTCTTCTTGGGAGGAAAGCAATGACAAATCTTGACAGCATCTTAAAAAGCAGAGACATCACCTTGCCAACAAAAGTCCGAATAGTCAAAGCTATGGTTTTTCCTGTCGTGATGTATGGAAGTGAGAGCTGGACCATAAAGAAAGCAGACCGCCGAAGAATTGATGCCTTTGAATTGTGGTGCTGGAGGAGGCTCTTGAGAATCCCCTGGACTGCAAGGAGAACAAACCTATCAGTTCTAAAGGAAATCAACCCTGAATGCTCACTTGAAGGACAGATCCTGAAGCTGAGGCTCCAGTACTTTGGCCATCTCATGAGAAGAAAAGAGTCCTTGGAAAAAACCTTGATGTTAGGAAGGTGTGATGGCAAGAGGAGAAGGGGACGACCGAGGATGAGATGGTTGAACAGTGTCTGCGAAGCAACCAACATGAAATTGACACAACTCTGGGAGGCAGTAGAAGACAGGAGGGCCTGGCGTGCTCTGGTCCATGGGGTCACGAAGAGTCGGACACGACTAAACGACTAAACACAATCTTCCCCTTGCAGCACTGTGTGGGATTCAAGGCCAGGATCTGATTCATAAACTCTAAGCTCAGTACAGCAAAATATCATTGAATTATAAAGAATATTTTTCAAGGTACAGCCTACTTCATTGTGTTGCATGACAAAAGAGCAGTTCCAAATTAAACAGTTATGACCCTTGCTTGCTCAATTCTTCTCATTGCTCATGCACACCATATTTGCATAACATCTGCTCTGCACTTCCACAACAGTAGCCACGGCCAGGCACTATGAGCATTCATAGGTGATTATATGTTAGAGGACGTGTATGAAGTTGTTTGTCTTTTTATCTGTTGACAAAATCTTGTCCCTATTCAGCCACAGACAGGGAAAAGTAAACAGAACATGTTTCTTTAACAAGATGTGTGTTCATCGTGCGGCAATGGAGATTTCACAAGCACCTCATAAGCACTATTTTGGCTATTTTCTTTCAAATATATATTGTTAATTGTATAGGAAGCATTATATAGAGAGAGTGGTCGTATAGGCCAGATGGGCGGGGTATAAATCAAATCAAATCAAATCAAATCAAATCAAATCAAATCAATCAATCAATCAATCAATCAATAAAGTATAATTTGTCATACTATATTGCAATAAATTTTGTTTGCCATTTAAAGGGGTGGCTTAGGTATCTGGCTGTGGGGCCAGAGGTTGAAGGTTCAATGCCGCACTGTGCCTTCTGAGAGAAGAGCCAGCCTGTGCAAACTTGGGCAAACTGTACAGTCTCAGAGCATCCCTAGAAGAAGAGAAAGGCAAACCACTTCTGGGCATTCTCTCACTTCTCATCCTTCTCTTTTAACTCCTAGAAACCTTGGAAAAGGTGATCATAAGTCAGAATTGACTTAATGCACACAAGGAAAATGTTGGGAGGAAGATAAAATGAAAGTGTTAAGAATGGAGAAGGAGAGGGAAATAGATAAGAGATGTAGACATCCGATAGAACTGGCATTATTTCTTAAGGCACAATTTGCCCTCTTTCTTCCTACAGTATTATCTCCCAGGAAAAGAAGCTCTGTACTTTTTATTGCTTGCTTGCTTGCCTTAGGGCTCAATCACACGTGCCGAAAGAACCCCAGTTATATTGATTCTGCTGTTATTTAAATAATTTTATACATTTCTGTTCACATGACACATGGGTAAGATCAATCCATTTGGCCTGCCAATTGTTTATTTCTACCTCACCAGCAAGGTTGTTTTAAAATGTACCGATCATGTATCACTTTAATCCTTATTGTTTCAGTGTCTGTGAATGTTGCTGTCAATTTATTTACTTTGCGAAGGTTTCAGGGTTTTAGGTGCTGTGGTCATTTCATTGCTCATGAGGAGACAGCCTCCCCACCCCCATTGAGGGTGTAAGGAAGGAAAGAGCTTGAGCCAAGAAAGGGACATTTCCTGCTTTGAATAGTTTCAGGGGAGAAAGAAAGGGGAGTTGCATTAACATCTCCTCTCTCTCTCTCTCTCTCTCTCTCTCTCTCTCTCTCTCTCTCTGCTCTTCACAATACTTTGCAGATCTTTTAAAACCTGCTTTCTCCTCCCAAAGCTGTTCAAAAGGGATAAGAAAAATGAAAGGAAAGAACTGAGAGGGAGAGATATGCAGGAAAAATAAGGAAAAAAATACAAATATTTAAAGGAGGGAAGGGAAAAGGGAAGGAAGAGAGAAGGAAAGGGGAGGAGAAAAATGGAAAGTGAACAAAGGAATTGGGAAGGGAAAATTAAAACAAGAAAAAAAGATGGGCTGCAGGTACCACCAGGTTGTACATCGACTAGCAGTTTGAAATGGCAGGAAAATAGTGATACAGTATCTCATATATGATTTTTTTTTTAAGTGCAGCAGGGACCCCTAGAAACAGGATGGCAAATTAATCAATTTATAAGAGATGGCAGATGTCACCTACGAAACTGGCACAAATAACAAGATATGTACGGATTGAACTGACAGCCGTGTGAACAGGCTCAGCCGGTATCGATTCCTAAAAGGGATGAAAATGAAACTATTCTTTTGATACATGTGATTCAGCCCTTATCCCCAGGGCTCTTTATAATTTCTCTTGAAGGTGGTTTCAAATTTATCATAAATGAATGAATTTACTTTATAGCAGTCAAAGACCCGCACCATTCAGTTTGCCATTAACATTGCAAGATGGCCAGGGGTGTTGCATTTGGTTAATTGTCGTTTCTATCGAACTTCTCTTCCTAACTTCATAGTGTTCTTGGCTGTCCATCCGTGTGACTCTGAAAAAGCTCTGTGGAAAGAGTGGACATCTTTCCCTTGGTTTCAACTGAAGTGTTGGAAGCCAGAGTGAGGAAAAGGGACTGCAAGCTCCCACAAAGGTAATTATACAGTGAAGGATAAGACAGATGGAACACACACCCTAGCCTCCTACTAAACAAAAAAGGCAATAAAATCCTGAACCTCACCTCTGAAAATGTCTCTAGAACTCTCTTCTCCTTTGAACATCTTTTTGAATGGAATTTCTTTTCTGTCGAATTGCAAGAGAATGGTCAACATTTCTCACAAGATAAATTGTTGACACAGCGTCAGTTCACAGCCCTATCTAGGTAGACTCCCTGAGTGAAAAACAGGGAGCTCAGCTCCTGCCCTTTCTGTCCTCGATGTCTTTGCCTTCCTGCAAACAGTGTGCGACGAAGAAGGAGAACATCCCTATGCACATACACTCTCTTCTCGAGTTGGAACCTCACGTTCCCAGCATCCTGACTCACATGGAGATTATACATCGATAGTGAAGCTCTCCCTCATCTATGTGTAGGAGAACAACAGATGTTACAGCAGAGGGTGTGGGGTTAGAGCTCCTGTTCTTGGCATGCAGGCACAACTGACTGCCACCTCATTACACCTCATGTGTAGCCCCCAGAAGGGCATTCACGAGCAATGCAGAGGAATATTTTCTCTGACTCAGGGTGAGAGTACATTGCAATTTACCCCACAGTTTTTGTTGGAGTTGGCATGGTTAAAATCAAGGTATACATCAGCAATCACACAACATAATACTAAGCCCAGGGAAGCCCAGGCTTTTTTCCATGGGCATTGGCTTCTTTCTCTTGATCCAGCAGGGAATGGGTTTTTTCATACCAATTCACCTGCTATCACTTTCCTCCATTTTCTGGCATGTGTGATTGACTGTCTTGATCCAAAGAGGCAGCCATCTACAGTGGCATTGACACTGACTTCTTCAGTCGGATTTGGCATTGCAGCATGATAATTATCCTCAACTAAGTAACTGCTGCCTCTTCTCCTCCAAATAGATTTTCTGTTGTTGTTGTTGTTGTTGTTGTGATGATAATGATGATTATGATGCTTGTCAAATTTTGCTGTCCATAAGATACTGCTAAGTGCTATGTCACTTCTGAATATTTTTTAATTAAGAGGGAAAAGAGAAGGAGTGAGGAAGAGGTAAAGAGAGCAGTATTTATAGGATGGGGCTGTGTTCTCAGTAGAAACTGAATTAACTGGAAAATGTTGTGTGGAGTCTTGCAATAGAATAACTGATTATATTTGTGTGGAACTACAGCGATTTCACCAGTGGAAACCAGCAATGACTCAGTTAAAAAAATTTGAAGCACACATTTCTCCATGCTCTTTGTGGGTGGATATCATTTGATGATAGTTTGTTATAGGCGTTAATTTTCTACCCTTCCATGCCCCATGGATACTCTCTTCTTCCTTCTCTAGTTCCTTGACTGGGAGAGAGGTAAGTAAGGAGAGAGTGAAGTAGGCATGGAGAGTCCAGGGAAGACAGACATAAGGGGAGAGCAATATGTGTTGGGATTTAAATGTCACGGAGCAGCCCTGGATGTCTGGAGATAGGTGATGCCAAGACAACTCAGTGCATTCTGTACACCCAACTACAAATTATTTTCCTACATGTGGACACAAATACTAGAATGATCTATTCAATTGTTCCAACAACAACAACAACAAAAATACCAAAATGACTCAGAACAACCAAGGGAAACACCACTGTGTTTTCAGAAGGGACAAGCCTTACTTTATTTGGCTTAAGACTTATGCACAGGATTTCTTTTAAGCCTGAATTTGCATACCCATGTTGAGATGTGAAATTTTATGTAGAGTATTAAAATAATTAAGGAGGGTGTAGAAAAAGTAGTCCTTGAAAATGAAAGTGCTTTTAAAGTGGAGGTCTGAGCAATAGTTTAATATAGTCATTGCAAAACAATTAGCTAGCTGTCAGCCAAGCAAGCTCACTGTGCTATAACAGTTCTAACAGTTGAATGCATTTATATTGCCATGTGTAAAAATGAATGCGGAATTTATAGGTTCTACAGCTAAAATATTCTGGCATTCCAGGACCTTGGTGCTACAATATCCTGGTATTACAGTAGCTTGGTGCATCAAAAGATTTATGCTACAAAGCTTTAGTCTCCCAAGCTTTGAAAAAATTGTAATCAAAACAATGACATTACCACCATAGTGGCAGCTTGCAAGGTAGTAAGATATAATTCCTTGGTGTTACAAAGATTGTGGAACCAACAGATATATATAGGTATTCCAGGCCCATGGATGATCTATGGAGCCCCATATAGTATACCTACTAACTTGAATGCTTTGGAAATACAGCAATTAAAATTTTTAAGAGCTATATTGCAGTTTCCTACAAGTGCATCAAATGCAGCCATGAGGCTGGAATCTGGGCTAGTAACTGTTGAGCCCAGGCGATGGATAAGTGCTATAACATATTGGCTAAAACTGAATTATAATACTTCAGGGCTGGGAATACTTCATCTGAAGACCCACATAGGAGGCGGGGCTTTGTTGCGGTGCTGCCAGTAGCTCCAGAGAAGAGCTCTCTCTGGAAAAACTGGAACCATCCGGTTTGGGATCCCCTTTTTGAAATGGGGATCGAAAGAGAGTCTAGGAGAAGTCTCTCTGAAGCAGATGGTGAGCAGCAGAAGGAGAAGAAAGGGATGCAAACCCAGACTTCTTCCCTCTGAAGAAATCACCCAGCACGGGTCGGAGTGGGCACCATATTTGGCACGGAGCCGTGAGTAACCCTTTATCACGGAGAGGAGAACAACCAATATAAGCTTAAAATATATAACAACTAAGTAAGCGGAAGCCTTTGATTTATGAAACAGCCCCATTAAGCTGAAAATAAGAATGAAAATATTTGGCTGAAAGAAGAAAAGCAGCGGCGAGCCTATCTTATCAGTCTGCCTCATAAGTGAAACTACCTTTCCTCCCAAGTGAACTCTTAATATAGCAGGCTGATTTCAAAGCCGAGAGAGTGAGACGGAAAAATAAATCTTATGTTTCTGGTTTCTGGAAAAGAATCCCAGACGGTTCTAATGCCATCGGACAGGATTTAAGAGACGTGAGTTTTGTGAATGCAGCTTGGCTGGGACAGGTTTCTCTTTGCCTTTTCCTGGACTCTGTGAATTGTTAATAACAGAAGCTGGCTGTTTACTGGAGAAGAAAGAAGGAGCTGACATGGTCGACTGGACTGAGGAGCATCAAGGAGTTAATGGAAAGATCATAAGACAGGCTTCAAGGACAACTATTGGACAGTGTGAGACTCTGTGATTGTTGTTTTGTTTGCCGGACTGCATGTGAGACTGATAACAGAAGCTTGCTAAACTCTGGAGAAGAAGAAATAATTGTGGCACTGTTCTATTTGATTTTGAATTTGCTGGGTTAAAAGTTGATCTTTATATTATGATATTTGGATAAAGATTGGAAGGAGATCTAAGGGGAGGTTTATGACTAGGGGTTTGGATTGTTGATAAAACTGTGGAAATTGTTGAAGGATATATAAGAGGCGATGATTGTGGTTAAGGGCATAGTATTATTTATACAAACCCCATTCAATGGTAAGCCTGAGATGGCCTCCGAAAATTTAAGACAACAAATGGAGACTTGGTCTGTTCAATCCAAAAGTTTTGGAACAGTGGTACAAGAAATAGAAAAGGAATGGCAGATTACTATGCAAAAGATAATAATAACAGGGTTTCAGCAAGTACATGAAGGTCTTAGCAAAATAGAAGATCTGATGAAAGTGATGAAAGAGGGGACATTAGATGCCAAACAAAGCTTAAATGAAGCTGCACAAACTTTAGAACCATCTTTATTGGGCATGACACTAGGTAACATAGATGGGATAGAGAGTTATCCAGTGACCTATGCAGCTTCCAAAATTAAAAAGCACTATGTTAAAAATCTCAAGAAAGAAACACTGAAACAAGAGAATCTTACTGTGAAAATATGGGAAGTGACAAAAATGGATATTTTGTCAGATGGGCTGAAAGACTGTTCAATTCAAAAGGAAACTGAACAATGGGATGTATTGTATAAATGGCTGCAGTTACCAGATAGTGTTGGAGTAACATAGAATTAAACTAAAATTAAATGATAAGATGAAAGCAGGAGGGTAATCAAACTGTGAAAAAGCAAAAAGTTGATCTGTTATTGTAATATGAATTGATTGGATGATGGTATACTCTACGTTCTCCTATCCCCCTAACCTTTTCCCCCCTCTTCCCTATTCCCCCCTACTTTTTGTATTCCCTACCCCGTCCTTAAATAAATACTTAAATAATTTTAAAAAAATCTGAAGACCCACATAAAATTACTTGTTTTTAATGCTGAAATTATATTTTAATCTTTTTGTACAGTATTTTTTTTAACACAGCATTTTGGAGAATGTACGTATTTGTATTTGTAATTTTTAATCTGCTAGCATTGTATCTTATCAGCTGACACGATGCTTGTGTATTTATTATTATTTGTACTTATGTTTTAAATTGGTGGAAGTTGGATGACCAAAGTGGTCAAAACAATAAAAACCTCAAGAGAGAAAAAAAGAAGAAGACACAACCATTCAACATTCAAATCATTGTTTGTTTGGGAAAGTCCAGTGTCCTTTGAGCAGGTATATAAATGCCATGAAGAAGATATATGATTGCTAAATATCCTGTAATATGTTGGTATTAAATTATTTCTTTTTAAGAAAATACTCACCTGTAATTGCATGCTATTAACCTAAAAACAGATCTCAGATTCCTGCTAAGGAAGGGATACTAGTCTGTTTGAGGCACTGTAATGAAGAATCAGTTCTGCTAATGCACTCTTTGGACATCAGAAGAGGCTTGTATCATCAAAGCAAAATTATTGAGCAGCTGAAATCTAACCAGCTGAGGGCTCCCTCTTCCCCTTCCTTCAGCACAAAGCCTTATTTCAGATGTGGCTGGTGTTCAGGAGAAATTAATAATTTGCTACCATTTGCTAGGTTTGTCAGAAATTGAATATGTTTGTAGGCTTGTTAATACTTTGCTGAGTGCATTGTGATACATCTGTCTCAGGATCACAATAAGTTCCCTTTGTATGTATAAAAGGAAATATTTTAATCTTATCCTCTCTCCAATTCTCTCGTTTTCTCTCTTTCCTTCCGGGCAGGCATGTACAATGTTCAGTAGGAAGTAGTTGCCCATTTCTTTCACAGGAAAGAGGTAAATCTGGGGGCCTTGCAGCAGAAAGTATGGGAGACATTGCTTTAGGGCAAATGGTGGGGGAAGGAGGAAGGAAGGGAAGCCAGCCAAAGCTGCGTGCTGGGTGGCATAATCCATGTAAGGTAATTGTTACTGGATGAACTCCCAAGGCTTATAAATCAAGACACAGGAACATCTTCCTTAGCCCCTTCCTGAACCCCTTACACATCTTCACGTGGCTGTCCTCTTTCAAATCAGAGTGGTTTTAGGAATCACCTCACAGTAACAAGGCTGGTCTGCTAATCAATCTTTTTAGGTGAACCTATCACTCACTCAGGACACTCCCCGCCTTCTTCACATTTCCCTGTCTTTCCTCACTTCTCCAAACATGTCCTGGTTTGTTTTGAGGTTTCTGTTGCCTGTCTTGTATGCAAGTGTTACTTTTGTATGTGGTAAGGAAGGCAGAGGGAACTGTAGAGACATGCCCAAGCTCTTCCTCCTTGGCTGCAAAGCGCTAATGGTACCACCAGTTAATGCTGAGTCCTTTGCTGTTTATCTCAGCAGTTCAAGCAAGTCTGTAGCAATCATGATGATGGAAAGGATAAGCATGCAATGGAATATATCATGGTACTGGGATTTTTATCAATCCAGATTTGTATGTGTTCCACAAGAATGTTCTTCTCTCAGCATATTGCTTGAACTGGAGTCTGCAGATTTGAGTAAACTCTGTTAGCATGATTTTTGCTGTTTCTGAATGCACAGTGCTTAGCTCTGCACGAACGCATCAAGTGGGAACGGTGACTTTATGTCAATATACTGTATATGCAAATGCATGCATACAACAGTCATTTTTTAATGAAAAAACCATGACACAAGATACCAAGGGCAGGCCCAGACAGGAACTGGAGGGATAAGGAAGGCTTTCTTTCACTAGAACTTGCAAGGCACAACCAATGATCGGGGTAATTTGTCCTTAAGACTTCCCTTTAGAAAAAGGAAGAGGCTCATACTGGGGGATACAGTTAGCGCACCATTAGAACCAGAGATCCTGAATTGATAAAGACATGTCATTGTCTTAGCAAGAGCTTGTCTCACTCCACATTTTGCAGCTTAAGTTGTTTTTCTTCTAATAGATAATTGGGAGCAAAATATGGGCTTCATTAACGTGTTGAATTGTGCTCTGAAGGAATGGCATACCCCTTAATGGTTTATTTGATCATGCAAGGTAATCAGGGAGATGCACCAGCATTTTTTTGGAAAACAGTAAGAGTCAGCTGAGAGACCTGTATGTGGGACAGGAAGCAACAGTTAGAACTAGATATGGAACAACTGATTGGTTCAAAATTGGGAAAGGAGTACGACAAGGCTGTATATTGTCCCCCAGCTTATTTAACTTATATGCAGAATACATCATGCGGAAGGCTGGACTGGAGGAATCCCAAGCCGGAATTAAGATTGCCAGAAGAAATATCAACAACCTCCGATATTCAGATGATACCACTCTGATGGCAGAAAGTGAGGAGGAATTAAAGAACCTTGTAATGAGGGTGAAAGAGGAGAGTAGAAAAAACCGGTCTGAAACTCAACATCAAAAAAAAACTAAGATAATGGCCACTGGTCCCATCAACTCCTGTGAAATAGAAGGGGAAGATATGGAGGCAGTGACAGATTTTATTTTCCTGGGCTCCATGATCACTGCAGATGGAGACAGCAGCCACGAAATTAAAAGACGCTTGCTTCTTGGGAGGAAAGCGATGACAAATCCTGACAGCATGTTAAAAAGCAGAGACATCACCTTGCCAACAAAAGTCCGAATAGTCAAAGCTATGGTTTTTCCTGTCGTGATGTATGGAAGTGAGAGCTGGACCATAAAGAAAGCAGACCGCCGAAGAATTGATGCCTTTGAATTGTGGTGCTGGAGGAGACTCTTGAGAATCCCCTGGACTGCAAGGAGAACAAACCTATCAATTCTGAAGGAAATCAACCCTGAGTGCTCCCTGGAAGGACAGATCCTGAAACTGAGGCTCCAGTACTTTGGCCATCTCATGAGAAGAAAAGACTCCTTGGAAAAGACCCTTATGTTGGGAAAGTGTGATGGCAAGAGGAGAAGGGGACGACCGAGGACGAGATGGTTGGACAGTGTCATCAAAGCAAGCAACATGAATTTGACACAACTCCGTGAGGCGGTGGAAGACAGGATGGCCTGGCATGCTCTGGTCCATGGGGTCATGAAGAGTCGGACACGGCTAAACGACTAAACGACGACGAAGAGTCAGCTGTATATGCCAATGATATATTGCTTCTATGCAACAGGTGAAGAACCAGGTTTTTTTAAAAAAATTATAAACATCTTGCCACTTGAGTAGCATAATCAAAGAGGTTTCCAGGAACAAGATGCACCGAGTATGCAATTCTGTGCATATTTACTTAGCAATAAACCCCACTCAACTCAGTGAATAGTATTGCTCTTTCAAACATTTTTTTTTGGGGGGGGGGAGGGAAAAGTTCTTAGTTTTGTCTTTTACCAAAGTGTATCCCTATTGTTCTTTTCACATTCCTGTGTTGTAAAGCAACACATCCTTAGGGCAGCAAATTGGAGAAGACTCTTCTAGGGCTTTCAGGACTGCTTCTCTTCAGCCTGTGTTTTCATGTTTGTAATTATATTTAAATGATGTAGAAATTTATGTCAGCTGTGTCAATAATGGTAGTTAGGAATTTCCAAGATGTGTAATCCAAAAACTCTGATCTAGCAGCTGCATTCTGCACTACTTGAAACTACCAAAATATCTTCACCGGCAGCCCCATGTACCATGCATTTTAGTAGCTGAATCTGGAGGTTTCCAGAGCATGCATCAGTATGACTGGACTACGCATATCCAGAAAGAGTTACAGCTGGCCCTGCTGAAATACATTCCTGGCTACTAAAGCCAGCTGGGTCTCAAGTAACAGAGGCACACTCCCACAGCAGATACATTTTCTTTCACTGGGAGTGCAAAACCATCAAGTATAGGCTTACACACTTTACTTCTGAACCATTGAACCTACAAGGCCTGCATCCTTATCAGAATTCTGCATCATCCTGTTGGCTTTTGTTCTGCTGTCTTAATAAGTTCAGCAATGATTTGGCAACAGCCTCAACCAGATTTTTCTTTTTTTAAAAAAAAAAAAAACTAAGCAGACAGAGTATCCTAGAGAAATGAACTCATCTGGAAGATGCTTAAGGCAGTCAGAACTGAAATCAGGCTAATCACATTGCTTTTATCAACCAATTAGCGTCTGCAAGCTACGTGTTGTGTAGAATGGAGCTGTACAAATGTTCTTAATAAAGGTGGCTCTCAGGGTGAGCACTCAAATTTCCAAGAATTCTTCCAGGGAAACAGCACGTGAATAGTTGATAAAAAGTGATAATCAGTACAAGGGGTTCATACCACTGGATACCAATCAACGCCAAGATGCTCTGGCAGGAGCCCTCATACCCATCTCTGTTTCCTGACAAGTTGTTTATAGACACTTATGCCCCACAGACTTTATAAGTGGGGATTTCCAACTCAGCATAAATTCTCATTCTACATCTAATCTACTGCATTCTCTTTTTTTCCTGAATCCCAACCTGATTATCTCATGCAGGAACAGTTTTGCCACTCCTGAATGATGATTCATTGCCCAGGGGACTTCTTAAATAAATATCACCAAGCATAGGAACCTGTTGGAAAGACTGTAATCTAGAATGATTCACGAATCCTAGAAGAGCTTCTGCATGTCAGGATGTGTCTCCAGAGGAGATTGTGACAAGGCTAAGGCTGCAAGCTGGAGAAAGTGCCCTTAATGAACTGAGTTAAAGGAAAATAACTGTACTGATTTCAAGACAGCCACCAAGGGCAAAACTGGAAGGACATTAAAAATATATTACTAAGAAAGAAAGAGAGGCTAATATTATATCAAAACAAGCAAATGTTACATGCCCATCAGAGTGTAAAAGAATGGCCCCTAATGAAACAAGGGAAAAAGTCAGAGCACAGGAAAAAAATTTTCCCAGCTGAAGATTTCTCTATGCGATTAAGGAAATTAAAGCACAATTAAGGTTCCAAAGTGCAATTTTGTTTTGTTTTATCCAAAACAATAAACAATGCTTAATCATGAAATAAGAAGATAACCTCACCATGAAATTATCATGGTGAACCCAGAAAAAGAGCGGTTTCAGCTATTAACACTGACATGCCTGCTCTCAATTGGTACAGGAAATCCCTCTCTAACCACTCAGCCATGCTACCTTGAAGAGGGTAAGCCTAAGACAGTTAAATGTGGTGAGGGCTGGGGAGCCTACTTGCTACTGGTATGTCCAAACACTCTAGTCTGACCTGACTCAGCAGTGCTTCCAGAGAGTTCCAAAAAATACAGAAGCTTAAGGACTTTGATTCTCATGCCAACCCTGCAAGGCAGAACTGCCACCACATCCACAAAACATACAAGCTCCCCATAATCAAGGCAAGGCCTGGTTTTAAATACCACAAATACTCTTTAGCAAAAAATGTAGACACTTGAATGGAGAATTTTTTAAATATTTTATTAAAGATAGTTTCAAAAAGAGATCAAAAGTGTTTTGGAGCAAAGAATTAATAAGGGGCAATACAGAGCAAACACACACAAAAATTAATTAAATTATCTAGTACTTAGACACTAGTGGAACTTCAGCATAGTCTCAGACTATGCACAGAGTGCATAACAGGACAGCAACTGCACATAGCATCTCCTAATAGATAACTAAGCCAACCAAAGTAATGTCTGAACTTCTTTTTATACCTTATTAATCACCTTTTAGTCCTTTTAAGTTAGGTCATCAATTAGGCACCAAATTCTCTCGAATGTTCACAAGAAAACAGTAGTTTCTTCTCCCTTGTTTCACCACAGCAGAAGACTTTCCCAATTAGCACAGTACCAGGGAACAAGCTGACTGGGTCTTGAAGTTTTAGCCCAGAAGATCAATCACAGTTGGTACTTTCATTCCTTTGCAGGCAAAAGCTGTCCCCCCTGCTTTCTCTGCCAGTTATTCCCAGGCACTGAGAAAAGTCTGAATTTTTAAGAAAATTTTCCTAATCCATGTTCCCCCATTTTCTCCATTTCTTCCAATATCAGGGGCTTATGTAAGTTGAGTTACCTGCTCCACTGTGCACTTTGACAAGCTCATCCAATGTAATCCATCTAGGTTTCTACATTCCTCTCATTTCATTCCACAGTTCTTCTGGTTCCTGCTCAGTTGAGTTTAGTAATGCAAATATGTATTTTATATGGACTTGAAATTCATTGTAAATGTTTGTTGAATTATATTTTAGCACTAGGATTCTTTTAATGCTCTTCAACTTTACTCTAAAATTTAACACTAACAGTTCATGGCCAATACCACAATCTGTTCCTGGTCTTGTTTTGGCAGAGGATACAACTTCTCTATCTCCTGCTTCCTATTAGGTAGTTCATTTGATTTCTATATGGGCTATTTGGTGATGTCCACGTGTAGAGTTATCTGTTTGGTTGCCTGAAGCATATATATGCAATAAACAGACTGTTCACTTCACAGAACCTTATGAGTTTGTTGTGGGTGTATTGTTGTGATAAGGGGGAGAGATTATCTGTCCACTGTGATTGATGGCTGACGTTAGCTGGTCTTTTGTGTACAGTGATCACCGGTCCCTGTGGCTGGGTAGAGTTTGTTGACCTTTTACAGACTGTATTTTTCAGGCTTTGTTGAGTTTTAACCTTTCTTCTTTTCATTGAAGCTGTGCTGGTGTTTGTGGATTTCAATGGCTTCCCTGTGCAGTCTAACATAATGATTACTGGTGTTGTCCAGTACTTCTGTGTTTTGAAATAGAATTTCATGCCCAGCTTGTTTTAGGGCATGTTCAGCTATTTCCATTTTTCCCGGTTGTTTTAGTCTGCAGGGTCTCTCATGTTCTTTGCTTCTGGTGTGGATGCTGAATTCTGTGGTTCCAATATATACCTGGCCACAACTGCAAGGTATCCAGTATACTCCTGCAGTGGTGAGGGGATCACTTTTGTCCTTTGCTGACCATAACATTTGTTGTATTTTTGTGGTGGGCTTGAATACTGTTTGTAAGCTGTGTTTTTTCAAAAGTTTCCCCATGCGGTCCATTACCCCTTTGATGTATAGCAGAAATACTTTACTTGTCAGTGGCTGTTTTTCCTCTTCAGTTTGGTGTTGTTTTCTTGTTTTGATGGCTTTTGTGATTTCATTTTTGGAGTAGCCATTTGCCTGTAGAGCCCAATTCAGATGCCTGAGTTCGGTGCTGAAAAATTGAGCTTCACAGTTTCGATTTGCACGGTTTACCAGTGTTTTGATTATGCCTCTTTTTTGCTGTGGGTGGTGGTTGGAGTTTTTGTGTAGGTACCGGTCTGTGTGGTGGGTTTTCTGAGCACCCAATAGGAGGTCAGTTTTGCATATGACCAAGGCATCTAAGAAAGGGACTTGGCCCTCTATTTCTTTTTCCATGGTGAATTGTATATTTGGGTGGATGCTGCTGAGATGGTTTAGAGATTCTTCCAGTTTTTCTTCACCATGGTTCCAAATTGCGAAGGTATCATCCATGTATGGATTCTTTCCCGTAGGAGGGCATGTTCCAGGCAGTTATAGATATGGCTAGTCTGTGGGGAAATGAAGGTCCCTTTTTGTCCTGAGCAAGGCTGGTATGGTTTTTGTGTCTCTGTAGCATAGTAGAAATGTTAATAAACATAGTAGGTGTGCTCTTTTGCTGTCCTTCTGGCTGCGCTTCACTATGTAAAGCTTCGCATCCTTTTTGGTAACACAGGGACAATACTGTGCTGCAATATCAGGACATTCCTGGTGTTTTTAATCATGGCTACAGAAGCACAATATCCCACTTTCATAAAATTGAGGGTTTTAAAAAAATCAATCAATCAATCAATCAATCAATCAATCAATCAATCAATCAATCAATCAATCAACCAACCAACCAACCAACCAACCAACCAACCAACCAACCAACCAACCAACCAACCAACCAACCAACCAACCAACCAACCAACCAACCAACCAACCAACCAACCTATCTATCTATCTATCTATCTATCTATCTATCTATCTATCTATCTATCTATCTATCTATCTATCTATCTATCTATCTATCTATCTATCTATCTATCTATCTATCTATCTATCTATCTATCTATCTATCTATCTATCTATCTATCTATCTATCTATCTATCTATCTATCTATCACATTTATAGCCCACCTTTCTCCTTAGGAGGACCCAAGACAGTTTACAATATTCACAACAAACAATAAAAAAACCTGGAATGTATACCACTGGAAATAAAGGATGGAATTGCCACATTATGCTCCCATTTCTGCAACTCCCCCTCCAGAAGTGGATCTCAAAGCCTTCAGAAATCCACAGAGCCTGCCACCTCATTAGAAAACTTGTGATACTCCCAATCAGCCCTTCTCATGGGAAGGAAGCTTGGATTCATTGCCTTATAGACAGGGAAATACTGGAGATGCCACTGTTCCAACAAGTTTTATGAGCAGAGCCAATGGATTAAAGACTGTGACAGCAGTTGGATTTAAACTGCCTTGCTGGGTTACAGGATTACAGCCAGACTGACTTTCATCCATACCTCCGCAACAGAGAGGTTAGGGAGGTGACTGAAGCCATAATTCATTTGGCTACGGTCTATGAATGACTCTCTTTCATGATAATCTTTGTCTGTCTACACTAAAACCACTATGCAATCTCTAGCAAAGGAAGAGGTTGCACTTCTCTTCCTAGAGGTTTCCACCTGAAACCCTCTCCTAGCTCCCCCTGAGATTAGGAGGGGGAGGAACTAGCAGTTTTGGCACCCAGAGCAATCAATGCCTTCTTCCACCCACTCTGCCCTGTGCTTGGATCTGAGCCCCACCAAAACAAAAACAGGAGGAAAATGGGTTCCCTACCTCAAAAAAAAGATAGTGCTTATGTTTTCAAGGGGACAAAAAAGCAAGTAGGGTGTTGCCATTCATTTTCCTAACCTTTATCAGTAGGTTCGCTCCATCAGTGCTCTCTAAACTTTGGTGCCCTGAGGCAACGTTGCTGCACCCTAGTTACAGCCCTGCTATTCAATGGCAAAATGTGGACTTCCCAGTGTCACCCCTATCACCCCTTTTAAATATGGAATTACAACTTTTGTGGTAACAATCCCTGAAAAGATCTAGTTACACTCTTTCTAGTAATAATCCTTCCAAGGATGTAGCTGTCAATGCCACCTAACTCACTTCCTAAAATAGTCTGTGTTAACATGAACAGTGTGGTCACCTTTGATGCAGGCTCAGTGTAGAGTTGAAATGAATTTGCTGCCCAGAATGGTTTGCTGTGACAGAGGCTTAAGACTGTGGTTTGAATACCTGAATAGACACTGAATGCTCATCACTTATTTGTTATTGCTCTATTTCCCCGAAAATAAGACCTAACCTGAAAATAAGCCCTAGTATGATTTTTCAGGATGCTCATAATATAAGCCCTACCCCAAAATAAGCCCCAGTTAAGTGAAACCCTGCCCTCCACCATTGTGCAGCAATGCGAAGAAGATGGCACAACTGTATTTGAATAAATATAGATGGTTGTACATGAAAAAAAAGAGCACCCCCTGAAAATAAGCCCCAATGCATTTTTGGAGCAGAAATTAATATAAGACCCTGTCTTATTTTTGAGGAAACATGGTAGTACCAACATATATGGTTTAAAGCAAAATATGGTACCAACATTTGATTAAGGCATTTGAAAGTGAGCCTGCAGTGTAAAATGTGATGGCATTTAGACCCACTATATACTTTTTCTGATCGTCGTCGTTTAGTCGTTTAGTTGTGTCCGACTCTTCATGAACCCATGGACCAGAGCACGTCAGGCCCTCCTGTCTTTCACTGCCTCCCGGAGTTGGGTCAAATTCATGTTGGTTGCTTTGATGACACTTTCCAACCATCTCATCCTCTGTCGTCCTCTTCTCCTCTTGCCTTCACACTTTCCCAACATCAAGGTCTTTTCCAAGGAGTCTTCTCTTCTCATGAGATGGCCAAAGTACTGGAGCCTCAGCTTCAGGATCTGTCCTTCCAGTGAGCACTCAGGGTTGATTTCCTTTAGAATGGATAGGTTTGTTCTCCTTGCAGTCCAGGGGACTCTCAAGAGCCTCCTCCAGCACCACAGTTCAAAGCCATCAATTCTTCGGCGGTCTGCTTTCTTTATGGTCCAGCTCTCACTTCAATACATCACTACAGGAAAAACCATAGCTTTGACTATGCAAACTTTTGTTGGCAAGGTGATGTCTCTGCTTTTTAAGATGCTGCCAAGGTTTGTCATTGCTTTCCTCCCAAGAAGCAGGCGTCTTTTAATTTCGTGGCTGATGTCTCCATCTGCAGTGATCATGGAGCCCAAGAAAGTAAAATCTGTCACTGCCTCCATATCTTCCCCTTCTATTTCCCAGGAGGTGATGGGACCAGTGGCCATGATCTTAGTTTTTTTGATGTTGAGTTTCAGACTGTTTTTTTGCACTCTCCTCTTTCACCCTCATTACAAGGTTCTTTAATTCCTCCTCACTTTCTGCCATCAGAGTGGTATCATCTGCATATTGGAGGTTGTTGATATTTCTTCCGGCAATCTTAATTCCGGCTTGGGTTTCATCCAGTCCAGCCTTCCGCATGATGTATTCTGCATATAAGTTAAATACGCCAGGGGACAATATACAGCCTTGCCATTCTCCTTTCCCAATTTTGAACCAATCAGTTGTTCCATATCCAGTTCTAACTGTTGCTTCCTGTCCCACATATAGGTTTCTCAGTACTGTAGATAGATAAGGGGGTCAGGCACTCCCATTTCTTTAAGGACTTGCCATAGTTTGCTGTGGTCCACACAGTCAAAGGCTTTTGCATAGTCAATGAAGCAGAAGTAGATATTTTTCTGGAACTCTTTGGCTTTCTCCATAACCCAGCACAAGTTAGCAATTTGGTCTCTAGTTCCTCTGCCGCTTCGGAATCCAGCTTGTACTTCTGGGAGTTCTCGGTCCACATACTGCTGAAGCCTACCTTGCAGGATTTTGAGCGTAACCTTGCCAGCGTGTGAAATGAGTGCAATTGTACGGTAGTTGGAGCATTCTTTGGCATTGCCCTTCTTTGGGATTGAGATGTAGACTGATCTTTTCCAGTCCTCTGGCCACTGTTGAGTTTTCCAAACTTGCTGGCATATTGAACGTAGCACCTTTACAGCATCATCTTTTAAGATTTTAAATAGTTCAACTGGAATGCCATCACCTCCACTGGCCTTGTTGTTAGCCAGGCTTTCTAAGGCCCACTTGACTTCATTGTCCAGGATGTCTGGCTCAAGGTCAGCAACTATATTGTCTGGGTTGTCCGGGATAATCAAATCTTTCTAATATAATCCCTCTGTGTATTCTTGCCACCTCTTCTTGATGTCTTCTGCTTCTGTTAGGTCCCTTCCATTTTTGTCCTTTATCATGTCCATCTTTGCACAAAATGTTCCTTTAATATCTCCAATTTTCCTGAACAGATCTCTGGTTTTTCCTTTTCTGTTATTTTCCTCTGTTTCTTTGCATTGTTCATTTAAGAAGGCCCTCTTGTCTCTCCTTGCTATTCTTTGGAAGTCTGCATTCAATTTTCTGTGACTTTCCCTATCTCCCCTGCATTTTGTTTCCCTTCTCCTCTCTGCTATTTCAAAGGCCTCATTGGACAGCCACTTTGCTTTCTTGCATTTCCTTTTCTCTGGGATGGTTTTTGTTGCTGCCTCCTGTACAATGTTACGAGCCTCTATACAAAGTTCTTCGGGCACTCTGTCCACCAAATCTAGTTCCTTAAATCTGTTCTTCACTTCCACTGTGTATTCATAAGGGATTTAGTTTAGATTATACCTGAGGAGCCCAGTGGTTTTTCCTACTCTCTTCAGTTTAAGCTTGAATTTTGCTATGAGAAGCTGATGATCAGAGCCACAATCAGCTCCAGGTCTTGTTTTTGCTGACTGTATTGAGCTTCTCCATCTTTGGCTGCAGAGAATATAATCAATCTGATTTCGATATTGCCCATCTTGGTAATTTCCATGTATAGAGTCACTTCTTTTTTTGTTGGAAAAGAATGATTGTGATGACCAGTTTGTTCTCTTGACAAAACTCTATTAGCCTTTGCCCTGCTTCATTCTGAACTCCAAGGCCAAACTTCTCTGTTCTTCCTTTTATCTCTTGGCTCCCTGCTTTAGTATTCCAGTCCCCTAGAATGAGAAGAACATCTTTCTTTGGTGTCAGTTCTAGAAGGTGTTGTTAATCTTCATAGAATTGTTCAGTTTCAGTCTCCTCAGCACTGGTGGTTGGTGCATAAACTTGGATTATTGTGATGTTGAAAGGTCTGCCTTGGATTCATATTGACATCATTCTAGTATTTTTGAGATTATATCCCATTACAGCTTTTCCCACTCTTTTGTTGACTATGATTGCTACTCCATTCCTTCTATGGGATTCTTGCCCACAATAGTAGATATGATAATCATCTGAGTTGAATTCACCCATTCCTGTCCATTTTAGTTCACTGATGCCCAGGATGTCAATGTTTATTCTTGCCATCTCCTGTTTGACCCCATCCAGCTTACCAAGGTTCATAGATCTTACATTCCAGGTTCCTATGCAGTATTTTTCTTTGCAGCATCGGACTTTCCTTTCACTTCCAGGCACATCCACAGCTGAGCGTCTTTTCAGCTTTGGCCCAACCACTTCATTAGCTCTGGAGCTACTTGTACTTGTCTTCCGCTCTTCCTCAGTAGCATGTTGGACGCCTTCCGACCTGAGGGGCCAATCTTCCAGAGTCATATCTTTTAGCCTTTTGTTTCTGATCATGGGGTTTTCTTGGCAAAGATACTGGAGTGGCGTTGCCAGTTCCTACTCTAGGTGGATTGCGTTTAGTCGGAACTCTCCACTATGTCCTGTCCGTCTTGGGTGTCCCTGCACGGCATAGCCCATAGCTTCTCTGAGTTACTCAAGCCCCTTTGCCACGACAAGGCAGCAATCCATGAAGGTGAAGACCCACTGTATACTTTTTCTGATAAGTAACATGAATTATCCAACAGAATATAGTACATGAGGTTGACAGTGAAAGTTTAGGTGGTTAAAGCATTGCATGTTCACAGTCTGTCATTCTTAATGAGGCATTTGTGACAACACTGCCAGAATAGAGGTATATTTCTCTGGTCCAAAGATGGCACAGTCTACCACAGTGATATAAACATGAATATGTTTCCAGGGGAAAGAATTGCATTGACTGAGATGGCCCATCCAACATTCTTCTGGTGGAAGATACAAAAAACACCCCTCCATTAAAAAAAAACAGCTGTCTACCTACATCCTCACTTACAAAAGGGCATGAGATAGTTTTTGTTTACTTTGGTTGCTATCCCATCAGCTTTTCCTCTGGGCATGACATAAAATAGTTAAGTAAACACCTTTTGCAGCTTAAAATGTAATCACTACAGAAGAATTAAATCAGGGAGGGGTAAAATAGGACAAGGATTGTGTTACTTAGTGATTTATAGAATGTTGATAAAAAACAGACACATGGAATGGGACTGGATCTGCATATATATGTGTTCCTCTCACAGATCTCTTTATCCCTGACATGGGTTTGTATTTATATTATTTTATTCTCAGTCTGGACCACTTTTATACAAAATCACCCATAAATATGTTACCTGAGCAATCTGAAGAACTTTTTCTTTTTCAGGTTGGATCCAGTCTACAGGATCTAGAAAGAGTATTTATACTCCTTTGAATTCCCTGTTAAGCACTGACAACCAAATAATATACCTCTTATCTCACTTTGTATCACCTTTTATCATGGATTCCTGGACCTTTTTGATCCTCCCCAAACTATTGGTTTATTTTCTGAACTGCATTATACCAGACTGGGTGAAACACCTTAGCACAATGGCACATCCCCAGTAGTCATAACTACAGATGAGGGTATTTGTATTCATATATGAATATCCCCGCACAGGTGGAATTAATGAGGGTCCGGACCATTGGAGCTTGAATGTCCACTCACTATTTCGTCACTGCTGCTGGGTCTGTGGAGGCTTCCTATCACACCGTTCTCCGCAGTGGATTAGAGACTTTCCGACCTAGCAGAGAGGCTTGTCATCCCGCCTCCTGCCAGGAGTGGGTTATCTATTGCGGACAACGGCACAATAGGAAGATCTGACCGGCTCACGTCAACAGCAAAATTCATATACGAATATCCACCTGAGCGGGGCTATTCGTATATGAATACGAATACCCCCATCTCTAGTCATGACTTAAGGACAACATAAAAGACAAAACAGTCATATGTGCCTAATTAGAAACCAAATCAGAGGAAGGGGGAAAGGGAGAGAAGGAAGTATCTCATCTTCTCTCTCTCTCTCTCTCTCTCTCTCTCTCTCTCACTCACACACACACACACACACACACACACACACACACACACACACACACACACACACACACACACACACACACACACACACACACACACACACACACACAAAGATGTAATTTGCAAGAAGCTGTCCTGAAATGTGGATATATGTGTCCACTTACTCACTCCCTGCCAAGCTGTTGCCTTGCAAGATTCTGGATCTTTGGCTGCCTGGCAGTGGTGGATGTGAAGGGGGAACAGAAGTGGCATACTACTGCCACCACTAACTTATTCATTTTGGAGATGTGGTTTCATCTCAGTCAAACCACAGCCACTGCAATATCCTTCCTCCCACTTTTCAGCTACCTCAGCCAATGGCCTCTCTGCTGAATTAGTTTAATAGTGCACAATCCCTGTCAAGGCTACGTTTTTTTGAAATCAAGAGACAAAAAGAGGATCAAAACAAAGTGGTACGGAGCCTGTGTCCGAAGAGGCTCTTAGTAGGTTCTTTTTGGATTGGATCCTTGTTAGCTTGCCTTCCTGAGGGCCCTTTTCTGGCAGTCTGGGGTTTGTCCAGCGAGAGATTCAAAGCCTCCCCAGTTTAATATCAGGAATGATTGAATTAGATCCAAGAATGATGGACTTAGAAAGCTGCTTATTTTCCTGCAAGTTTTCCAGTATGTGTATCGATGTGAGCAGATATTTAATTAATTAATTTATACCCCGCCTATCTTAGTTCTGTCTTTAAATAGGCTTATGATCAGGATCCTAATCTGTTAGTGTTTCAGTAGAAAGGATCACAGCTGGACTTTGTGTTGGGAGTCTGGTTCCCCTGTCCTTCTAGCCCTGTGCCCCATTCTTGTGCTGCCTAATTCAGTGGTCCCCAATCTTTTTCGGACCATGGACTGGCTGAGCCTCTGAGGAAGGCACACACACACACACCACGGTTGCTTGCATTCTCAGGCGCATGCGCGTGCTCTCTCGGGCGCATGTGCGAAGTGGTGGCAGAGTGAGCATGTGCGTCAACGTCAACATGAGTGCTATCCCACCCCTTCACACATGTGTAGGAGTACCTGCACACCCACCCACACATGCATGCACCCACCTCTTTATGCGGGTGCATGTGTTAAGGGGTGGGGCAGTGCTCATGCTGGCACTGGCATGCATGCATGTGCGCAAAGCAGCTGTGGGGAGGGGAGTGCATGCAGGGACGGGAGGTCTGTCTCTGCGGCCCGGTCCTGTTCAGGCCACAGACTGGGGGTTGACAATCTCTGGCCTAATTGCTTTGAAATGTTACAGGCATACCCTGTAACATCAAGTATTTGTGGCACCACAACTGATTCTGCCATCAGATCTTCCTGAGCAAAAGAAAAGAGGATCATGTGCAACACAGACAGACAGACAGGCAGACAGACAGACAGACACACACACACACACACACACAGAGAGAGAGAAAGGGGGGCTGCCAATACTGCAGAGAAGGAGCAAAGTTATAGCTAGAGATTGTTGAGAGGTGGAAAAGGTTCCAAAAATAGTCCTTGGAAAAAAAAAAACACCTCCAGTGTAACTGGGCCTCCCTAACAGTTTTACATCTACCCCCTCGCTTTAAATAATGTCATGGCATTTCAGCAATTTAGGAGGTAAGTCTCTTATAATGCAAAAGACATTTTGTACAGTTTTTGGGAGAAGGAAGAATGCAGTCTTAGAAAGGGGAAGGGGCTCCAAAACACTTTGTTGCAATAGGAAGTCTGCCATTAGAGCATGTGTTATTACTGTAGAATGGTATTACCTGGCATATTTCAGAAATGTAAATTCCACAGAACTGTTGGACAAAAGGGAAAAAAAAGTAGGCAGAGCGTGTTAATTCTACAAAGTGTTGGGAATGCAGACCATAACTGTGCTAAGGCTGAAGTCCTGTGCGAGTCTGTTCAATGTACCTGGTTGCACATTGGGAGAAGACGGTAAAGCTAGTCTGGAATGAAATTACCCAAGAACATGGCTGCCAAGGAGTACCGAGAAGAGACCAGGGAGGGGCCATAGCACAGTGGTAGAGCACATATGCTCAGCTAATCAATCGTATTTCTTTCTGAGCTGTTGCTATCAACAGTTTGTCCTTTTTAAAACCTTCATTTCTTCATCTTCCTAGATAACTAAAAGCTTAGATTGAGACAAGAGTCTCTACCCTTTCAGGTGCCAGTATACAGTATTTCGTGATTTATGCATTTCCAAACAAAGTCCAGGTTCCGCTTTTTCTCCTCCCCCACATACTGCAATAGAGAGGAGATTCTAAACCTGTAAAAAAAAAAATAAGCAGATGTACAAACATCTCCAATCTTTTCACCAAAGAGCTCAAGAAAATGGGCATGGCCCTCTTATTATTTTCTTTCCCCCTCAAAACAAATCTTCAATTATATGGTCAAATAATGTGGGATTTGCTCCGTTTATAAAACAGATTAATTTGAATTATTATTTTTTTACAGATCACATATAAAGGCTAACTTGAATTGGTCTGGCCATTTTTGCTGCCAACATTACTTTTTTCCCCCTCTGCTGTTGGGGGCTTCTATTTTTTTCAGTCTGGATTGATTGATTGATTGATTGATTGATTGATGGAGTGAGTGAGTGAGTGAGTGAGTGAGTGAGTGAGTGAGTGAGTGAGTGAGTGAGTGAGTGAGTGAGTGAGTAAGTGGCTGTTTTTTTCCATTTAAGTGGACTAAAGGCAAGTCACAATATTAAAAAGAATAGAATTAAAAACATAATAAGTTAAACATTAAAAAAATAAACTATATGCTAATTAAAATGCAATTGAATAATTAAAAGCAAGTAAATAGAATAGATGTTATTCCAGTTGATTCATTCTCATAAAGATGGGAGGCTTGTCTATGGCAGTCTAAGTGTGATTTTTAGAACTATAGAAACACTCACCCCCACATTCTTTTCCTTTGATTGTCCTCTGATTTTTTAAAATTTGTTTATATATACGAGATTAGCACTAGATCACCTTATCACCAGTATTCATATACTGTACTAATTTAAAGCTAGATCAATTCCAGATGGGAAAATAATTCAAATTATGAACAAAACAGAAACAACCTTCCTGTGATAATGTGGCATTTCTGTGCACATTAAGAAGAACACTGCGCCCTTTTGCAACATTGTTTCAAAAACCAAGTCACTTGACAGCAAACTATAAAGGGATTGGCAGAGGTGAGACCAGAGGAAAGAAGGAAGTGGGCTGTGGGCTGAAATACATATTGCATCTCATCTAGTGTGAACACTGAACTCCTGAATAAATCTACAGCCCCCTGTGTGATCACTGCCTGCAAATTCAGCCATCATACAGGCTGCAAATTAAATTGTCAGTGTAGTCACAACCTTACTTAGGCTGAGAGAGTGTGACTGCCCCAAGAACACTCAGTGAGCTTCATAGCTAAGTAGTGATTTAAGCTTGGGTGTCTCCGATACAGCCAAACACACTAGACACTTCATTAGTTGAGATGCTGATTCTGTATATAATGTTTGTACTTTATACAGTGTGCCATTAAAAGAGGGAGGTTGTTTGTTTTAACAGAGGCTTGCCTCAGTCCTCATTTGGCAGACCGGCTTTCTTTTTAACTCAACAGGATGTTGACCAGTGGAAATAGAAGTATTGTGAATGATCTTTTTGTTTTCAACACATGGCCCTATTAGCTGTCACTGAATGTTAACTTTTACTCTGTCAAAATTTGTATTTTGTCTTGCTTTTTTAGTGTTTTGGTATATTGGTTGTCTTGAGGGTTCCATGGAGTTATTTTGGAGAGGCATAACTTTTTATTATATGAACAACAAAGTTATTAAGACATGAAGTGACATCAAGAAGGGGCCCTCTTTGAGATTTCAAGATCAAAAAGCAATTTTTCATGAATTCTATTGTGTTTGGCTTATTGTTTGGAACAGCATTACGACAGTTGCCAAGAAGCTAGAGCCACCTATATTACTCTGTTTTCCTCTTCATTTTAGTTGTAATCCTTTAATGAATTAAATGGAGCAATTAAAGAGGATTTGTAAAATCCAAATAGGCATTAAAATAGATGGAGTTATCACTGAGCAGGGAGTTGGACTTGATGGTCTTATAGGCACCTTCCAACTTCATGATTCTGTGATTTTCAGCTTGTCTCAGTCTTGAGAAGTATACTAGTTGAAGTATGCCTTAGTACAACATAAAAGGGCTTGAACTTGATGTGTTTAATTGTAGCTAATTGACAAGACCCTGGGTACATCTCAGTTTTCACAGACAAAGATGAAAGAGGTCTGCTAGGATTTGAAAGAAAAATATGTCCATATATTGGGTATACTGTATTTTCAACTGATTTGAAAGAAAATATACCCATATATATTCACAAACTGATTTATTAGCCAGTAGGATAGGGCTGTCCAACTCAGAACGGCTAGAAGGCCATGGTATGACACTGGTTTCCAAATTGGGGTGTGTGCCCCCCAGGGAAGCATTAAGGATTTTGAAGGCAGGGCATTAGAACCTGAGATTTTCAGAAGCAAAGGAAACATGTAGAAGAGGTATGTAACTTTTACAAATGGATTTTTTGGTAGTTGTTAAAAGGGGTTGGATCCTAGTAAAGGAGGGGGAGGGGAAGCATGAGAGTTCCTGTAGAAGATCAGAAAGCAGGGAGGGTGATGTCTAGAAGTTTGGGAAACATATGGCAAGCCAAGAAGGTTCAAGACATTACAGACAGTTTTCAAACTTGAGATAAAAGTCCCCTTGGGCTACTATAATGGAATGGAAGACTCTAAATGCAATGCAATAAGAGTAATGGGTATGCTGTGAAAAGCACCCAGATAATGTTGCTGTATTTTTCTGAAAACAGACAGAAATTGGGATCCATGTGAATTTTGAAGGAAAGTTTGGTAGCTTCCATATATATCTTAACTGGCAAACTTAATATTTTACCATGCCCTCTAGGAAAGGAATAATACTTTACTGAAATGTCAATTAAAGTGTTGCTCCATCTTTCATATAGTCTCTTATTTCTAAACTCAAAAAACATGCTTACTTTATTGGAGTGTTTGTGTACATGTGTACATATTCATACTCATATTTCTATTAGTTATCATGGGTGCCAGGGAGGAGGGCTCCTTCCTGTTCCTGAAATTCTACATTTATTTGTTATCTGAATATACATCGACAAGCATATTGTGTTGTAGTGACACATCTGAAGCCTGCAAATTATGCTAGCATACATCTGTTGTCCCATTCTCCTCCCAGTCTTGTAGTCAATTTTGCTGGTTGTTGCTTATGAGTGAGACCTCTGAGGTGGGCAGTGCGACTGTTCCACACTCAGTGAAACAAACATATTTTGGATTTATTGCTGAGTTCAGCAAAAGAGAATCACACTACCTTTTGAGCAGTTTTGCAAGAAGCTGAAGATGGCTCAGCAGCACTCTTGAGAAATGTTTTGGCCAATTCATCACCCAGTACACCGGGAATGCAGGAAGACAATAGCAGAGGTGCACTGCCATGCCTATACATGCCCAGCAAACCTGCTTGTAGCAGGCGGTATAAAGAGTAGATGTGCCTTTGCAAATGTGAAGTGAGGATTATATTCCCCTCTTGCTAAATTTCTCATGATTAAGTACTGTATTTCTGTATTAGCTGAGATTATCACAAGGAAAAATTGTTTTCTCTGCATTTCCATTCTTATAATATACACAAAACAGCTTACGGTGCTCATTACTATACATGCGTTATGTGCTGCTTGTATACTGTGCTCATACATGCCAGCAAAGTATGAACAAGGATCTCTTTTTCTGTCTCTTTCTTTCTCAAAAGGTATGTGAGTATATGAGTCTGGTGAAAGAAACTATATGTAATTGAGGTGATTATTTTTAGCATGCACAAAACTGAGTAAAATTTCAAAAGTGACAGGAGTAGAAATAAAGTCACTTAAATACCAGGGCATAATGAATAGCATATTCTAATTACTTTTCAGAAGTTATATTTAAGGGAATTTTAGAACCATTTGACAGGAATATCTATATTTTCTGCTATTTTCTCTTAAATAATCAATAGTATTTGTGGACTGAGTGAACAGCGCAGATGTTACTGCACAGGGCAGCAGAAGATATGGCAGCTGATCAGCAAAACTTAGCTGCATAGATTGTAAGATATGGTTTAAGGCTGTCTTCCCAAACCTGGCAATTTCCACTTGCATTTGATTAAAATTATATTTACAGTACTTATATGTTTATTTATTGCTTGATTTCCCCCCACCTTGTGTTTACGCTGCTGCAATACAACAGCCTAAATCTTGGCAACAACCTGTCACAAGGGAAAAGGTTGGCATAGTCATTTGCTTGCTGAATCAACTTGCATCCATAGCAAATTCCTACATTCGTATGTCTGATGAAGTTGACTCATCCACAAAGCTCACATTAAAAAATATATAAAAGTTAGTCTTTAAGGTGCCTTCACATTTTTGTCTTTTTAAAATTTTATTTCTATTTTGCTTTTACCTATAATGCTTGCACAAACTAACATGGGTACCCTTTCTACAACAATGACTTCGTAAAGTACGACAATTTGCTGCTGAGATTTATGTTATGTTATGCTGGCAGGCATAACTAACAGAATGATGGCAATAACACCGAAACACTCTTATGTTTCAGTCTTTTTACAGATAGGGTTTCTTAAAGGCCTTTCTCAACAGCCAGGCACTTGCACAAATCCTGACTGAATAAAAGATCTGCAGCAGTTGATAGAAGGGCAAGAGAAAGGAGCAAGATTGGGGCCTATTAAAGCAATAGCTCAGAATATGTGCTGGTGTAAATTTATACCAACTCTGAGTCCTGAGGCATCATGTGGTGTTTGAATCACAGTTTGTGTTCCCTTGAAACAAATGTCTAATCTACTGTTTTGAAGGGACACTCTTGCCAGACACGTGTGCTCTTTCTCCAACCCAAGGCTAGAATTCAGAGAGGAGAGTGGGTGAGCAGGCATGTGTGTATGTGTGTGCAACCCAGAGGAGGGAAGAGCAATAGGAAACAGCCAAAGAAGTATGCACTAGAAGAGCCTTTGCACACACAGCATTACCTTGTGAGGGCTGATGCACACAAGAGAGCCCAGCGGCAATGAGCAACTGAAACATACTACAAATGTGCAAACAAAACACACACACATACCGGGGGTGGAGGAGACACAGGCTGAAACTGGCTAGCTGGAATGGGGAAGAAAAAGGCAGCAAGAGGAATTTGGGGGGAGTGGAGACAGATTCAATAGAGATAGCTGGGTCAGAGTTGAAGAAAGCATGGAGTGAGGTGGCTGAGGAGATGGACACCATCTTTGCACGTCAAGGGACATGAACTACAATTACATTGAGAAACCCTGCATCAGGATCCTGGTAGAATCTTGGAGGACAACTGCCCGACTTTAGTCTCCTGGCATCACCTTCTTGGCTCTCCAGCCTATGGAGGCCTCAGTATCTCGCAGGGCAAGTGGCCTCCACCCGTACTCAAGAAAGTGCTGAAGCCACACGAGACAAAAAAGAGCAGCCGCATCTTCAGAAGGGGCTGGAGCAGCACAGGCACTGACTAGCAGCTGGCAGTACAAATGTTCTTTTTTATATAATTTTTTTTAATGTTTTAACATAAGGGATGACAGAAAGGAAAAAGGGAATTGAAATTGATGAGGAAGAGGAGAGACAATCACATACTTCCATCCATTCTATACCTATTGCCACATCGAGATTTTAAGTTATTCTATTTACTCTTTTCTGCCTTCTAGATTGAGTACTCATTTCAATATATGCTATTCACAAGCTGCCTGTTGATTCAGTCCACTTGTTAAATAGATCAGTACAGCTGTTCTTGAAGGGTAGCTTGGACCTGCTTTAAACTCTCAACACTACCAGCAGTCCATGGTTGCCCTGACCCCAGAGAGGACAACTCTGATGAGTACAGTCCTAGTGAAATATCATGACTGATTTACCAAGGCCTGAGATCAAAATGACAGTCACATATGGCTCAACAACAGCAGGCAAACACCAAACACTAGAGAAAATATATTTAAAGTGTCCTCAGATATTTTTAACCTACAAAGAAGTACTAGTTCATCCTAGGAAATAATCACTGATGTGTCACTAATGTTATTTACTCATCAGCACATCAGGTTTTTTCTCCATGTACAGATTTGTCTCAAAGTGGGATTCCAGCCATCTGTTGAGAACCTGAAAAAAATGCAGAAGCATTTTCATCTTTGTCAGGTCAGTGCTTTGCCAAACGTTACAGAAGTCCAAAATTGGCAGAATGGGATGGAAATATAAATCAGGAAATTATTGTAGTTTCAGTGCATTGATTATAAAAGAGTTGAAAGCAGGAACATACGCGTAACAAAAGACTCTAAAAATGAATTTGTATTCTTGAAGGCTTTCGCGGCTGGGATCCAAGGGTTGTTGTAGGTTTTTCAGGCTGTTTGGCCATGTTCTGAAGGTTGTTCTACCTAACGTTAGGAAAAACAACTTTCAGAACATAGCCAAACAGCCTGAAAAACCTACAACAGCCATAAAAATAAATTGTTTTTTATTTTATAAGCTAATGTGCCATTGAAGCTATTATTATTATTATTTTATTATTATTTATTATTTATTTTATTTATATCCCACCCATCTGGTCGGTTAAGACCACTCTATGTTAATCATATGTCATATCTTCCATTTATTATACTGTATGGTGAATGTTGATGCAACAATGCAAAGACATAATCTGGAAACATTCTAATATGTACTGTTAGTTAGGATTTTGTAATGCAGATAGGATGTAACGTATGGTGGTGGGGCTGGCGGGATGATGATTACATTTTTATTCTGTCCTTCCTCTTAGGAGTGTATGGTAGCGTACAAACTTCCCTCCACTTGATTCCCACAACAAACCTGTCAGGAAGGTGGCCAAGAATGAAATGTTAAATGCTGGATCCAGACACTTTTGCCACGACATTTCATGCCTCAAACACTGTATTAGAATGGTTCTATGAATGGCTTCCCAGGACCTGCTGGCCATATGCCTGTGCACAAACATGATTGTGTCGTCATTTGTGTGACCAAGGGAAGGCCAGCTACACGATGGACAGCCCAGGGATCAGGTAACAGCACTTACACGATTGTGCTTATATGATCACATGATGCAATAAGATTCTGCCCTTGAGGCTTACAGTTTCAAAATAATACCAGCAGAATTAGCACAAAGCACCCACAGCAGTTGCTTAATACTGATGGCAGTGACAGTGACAACACTGACTTATGGTGGCCTTTCCCATGGTTCTGAAATGCAAAGTATTCAGAAGTGGTTTAGTGGTCCTTCCTTCTGGTAGTGTTCTGGGACTGCCTATGGCCACAGAGGCGGCAGACATCTAACCCTACCAGGCATACATGCTCTATGTAATCTTGGTTGGCCACTCTCCCAGGAAGCAGAGCAGGGATTTGTGCTCCACCCCTTCCTCATATCCACCCTTTCATGAAATAGTATCCAAATTATATTTGCTCACAGCACAATGTTGGGCCCATTTACTGAGAAATCAGTCTCACTAGAGCACACAGCTCGGAGAAAAATACAATGGGATGTACTTCTGAGCCTCGTGGCGCAGTGGTTAAACCGCTGTACTGCAGCTAAAACTGTGCTCACGACCTGGGGTTCAAATCCCAGGTAGCCGACCCAAGGTTTGACTCAGCCTTCTATCCTTCCGAGGTCGGTAAAATGAGTACCCAGCATGCTGGGGGAGGGGGCAATGTGTAGCCTGCATAATTAAATTCTAAACCGCCCAGAGAGTGCTTGAAGCGCTATGGGGCGGTATATAAGCAGCACACTTTACTTTGCTTTGAATAAACATTTGTCAAATTGTGCTTAAAATGTACACATCTGGTCAAAATATATTTCCAGTTCCAACACATGGTGCCCAATGCTCGCATCTCATTGTGATAGGGCAAAAAGTAATATATTTCTTCTAGTATTCTGCCATTAGTCACATTTTTAAAAAAAACTCTGCTTCTACAAATGCACTTTTAAATGTTGCCTCAGCTCCATAATCTGAGGCATCATTATTTCTTCAATGGGAGCCACCATGACCTAGCTAAACTTCAGGTGCTTTGTAGGGTGATCTGCCAACATCACACATAACCCAAGGCATGAGGTTTACGCAGGATGACAGGCATAAACATGCACTCCACAGGAACCCTGTGCTTGGCTTGCCTCACTTGCTCCAGTGAAGTCCCAGCCTGTCTTATGTGCCTTTTGTTATTAACCCTCGACAATACTTCAGTCTCCCTTTTGCCTCCTTTTAAAAACTCTCCCCCTCTTTTTTCTGCATGTCAAAATTGCATCTCTACCCACATATATTTGTATTCTGTTTCTAGTCTTTTTCCAGCAGACAGATTTTTATATTCTAGTTGTTTTTCTAGTAATTTTCCTCTTTGAATTGCCCTTCTAATGCTACAACCCCCACGCCTCTCAATAATAATAATCACGATCTATATCCACTGACGTACACGAGGAAAAACAACTTCCACTGCACACTGTGGAACTTACTGGTGCAGTTTTATAGTGTTTCAATAGCTATTGTTTTAACATTTAATCTACTATTTTTTCTTTGTCTTTATCCTATAGGCTCCATAGATTTCCTCTTGTCTCTATTGGCCATAGAGAAGCTGGACTAAGACTGCTTCATCCTTAGTATTAACTATGGTATTAGTTTTAAAATGCAAAGTAAAGGATTCATTATAATGATTAATCCCATGTCTTTTGTCAATATCACTGCAAACCATGCCTTTGAAATTATACATCACAAACATGGAGAGAAGAGGTTTTAGATGAGCAGGGTATATCTTAAACACATTTTCCATACAGGATGGAATCACCTGCAACATTCTTTGGATAACTGTGGTAGTAGCAGCGCTGTAGTGATGGACCTCACTGGGTGGCCCTGGGCGAGTCACAATCTCTCAGGCAGACCTACCTCAGGACAAAGTAGGAGAAAAGGCCCACGTACATCATCTTGAGCTTCTTGGAGGAAAGACTGGATATAAATATACAAGTCATAAATAAATAATAAAAGATCATAAACAATCTATGCCATTTGGTCTCTTTTTATATCTCTTCCCCTACCTTAATTTCTCAAAATGTGAGGATTCTGAGTGATTTTTCCATGATCATTATTTTGTCTGCAAGTGAGCAAAATCACTGAGGCCCAGTAGTATCCATGATGAGATATTGCATATTAGCTGATTATGT
Source organism: Pogona vitticeps (assembly GCF_051106095.1). NCBI lineage: Eukaryota > Metazoa > Chordata > Lepidosauria > Squamata > Agamidae > Pogona > Pogona vitticeps. Next base: position 93,711,647 of record NC_135784.1, read on the forward strand.
GGTCAGAGATTTATAAAAGGCAGGATCTTTCTGATTTTATTATCTGAATTGTCAAGAAATACTGATGAGCATTATCCTGCAACCACTGAGCACATTGGTTAATCTCTCATGTTTTTCAGTGGCCTCCTTTTGGCTTCAGACCTTTCAACACTCTGCACATTAGGAGTGATTGTAATGGTATCTCATGTCTGAATGAACAATTTGATTTGTTTTCAAAGTCAGAACTAAAGATGTTGCAGTAGTTGGGTCTCAGAGTTTATTTGGTTTTTTTTTTTTTTGCCAGTCTTTAGTTTTCATGCAGTTTTCATCATCCTTCAAAGAATATATTGTAGGTGAGAATGATCTCATACCTGGATCCTGAGGATGCTGACACAAAGACATTTGTGGAACTTACATCTTTTCCTGCTTCCTTTCTTTTATCCTCTGGCACACCCCCACACTGACTGCAGGAGCCGAACAGTTTTCAGAGCCAAAATCTAGAGATGACATAAGAGTGTCAAGAACAGATGGAGGCTGATTGGATGAAGGTGAGCTAATGGTTTAAAAGTGAGATTTAGACAACCTGTAGGCATACTGTTGGCCAACTCTTCTCACGGTGACATCTACGCTTGGGTTCAGTCCCACCTACCCCATTCTGGGAGAACAGCAGTAATAACCCATTCTCCTGTCACAAGGCAGTTTTTTAATAGAAAAGACATTGTGATTCACCTTGCTTCTGAGTGCCAGCACTCTGACTGTCTATATGACCGCAGACCAAGCAAACTCCTTGTTCTCCTAGACTTTATTGTAGAGTGTTCCTTTCTGCCATTAGAGCCCCATCTGCTCAGAGGAGGGATGACATTCCTCCCCTCAGCATGATGTTGGCATCCCAACTTGCGCTAAGCCTTCTGTTTCACCAAGTTCCTGAAGTCCTCATAGTACCAGATGGCTTTGTATACAGATGAGCTCATTGTCTTTAAAGAAAAAGGCAGTGATGCATTTTTGTTGCGCTGCATTGTGGGTGTAGTGAATTACACTTAAAATGTCTTTATCTAGACTTTAAGAGAGTTCACAAAGTAAGAAAAAGACAATTAATATCCAGAATAACTTAACAGAAGACATATATTCTAGATGCAAACCATTAAAGTGTAAATGCTGTGAACAACATTATCTGTTATGAATACGGATATGATGGGTACCTGGCATATTTATGTATTTAGTTGTTTTTCTCCATGATTTTCTGAGTTTTACTAGGCCAAGATTCCTCCAAGACTTCTCACTATCAAGTGAGATTTTCCAACTTTTCACAAAAAGGCAATTCCTTTTTTTTTAAAAAAAAATTACTTTTTGCTCTGCACAGTAAACTGCTATTTCCTATACAGCTTGGATATCTTTTCCAGTGAATCCTTCACAGGAAAGAAGGCACTCTGTGCAGGAATTGTAATAACCCTTTGCTGCTTTGTATTACTTCCAGAATAAATGGCCATGAAACTTCATAGAGGTTTCCCATGAGTTTCCTGCCAGAGTTCTCAAGTGTCTTATGCAGCCTGTTGTGAGCTTGGAATAGCCTGCATAAAGAGAAAAATGCAAGACTTGTTAACTAGTGCTCATCCAACTCCTTGCCATGTCTCTATTATGAAATTATGATTTTATTAGTAGTACTATTGTTATTTAAATATTTGTCATATCAATAATTGGCCAGATGTTTCTGTAATTAAGCATCTGTTACTAGTCATCAGTTGGCACTAATCAAACTCACTCCTGTGCATTGAAGATATAACTTCCTTTTGGACAGCAGCCCAGTTATGAAAGTAATCAGAGGCTGCAATACTCAACCTCTCTTTAATCTATCCATTTCATTCACAACTGATTTTATTTAATTGAACTGGAGAATCAAACAGGCCAATTGATCCATGTTTTAGCACTATCTAGAATACTGGTCAAAATTAACTTTGATCCCTTTAGCTCTTGAATTGATATTATTAAATATCTTTGGAAAAATAATTCTGTACTTCTCGATCAGAAAGACGTATACTCCTAGTGATAAACCAAAACTTGGCAACAGTTACATTCCATAAACATTTCTACTCCTTGAAACATCCTTTTATTATTATTTTTTTGTTTTCAAGAAAGTGAATGTTGGAATGAAAAGGGAATCTGTTGCTATGAACAGCTCTAAATAAATGTGTGTTATATTTGAACCAGTGCTCCAGGATTTCCAGCCAATAAGATCTCTTTCCTATACTTCATTTTGCAAGTATTTTACCTTGAATGACCATCTGTAACAATCTGTATTTTTCATTCTTCATTGGATGACAAAGTATTCTAGCTTTCTACATCCCATGTTTATTTATTCTTAACCTTCATTCATTTCAATTTGTACCTCATGACTGGTTACCTTCTTGATCTAAGAAATTCTTATTATGCTGGGGTAAATCTATATTTTAAATGCTTCTACCCCGTTTCCCCAAAAATAAGACCTAACCTGAAAATAAGGCCTAGTATGATTTTTCAGGATGCTCGTATTATAAGCCCTACCCCAAAAAATAAGCTCTAGTTAAGTGAAAGTCCACCCTCCGCCATTGTGCAGCAACCAGAAGATGGCATGACTGCATTTGAATAAACGTAAATTGTTGTACATGAAAAAAAGTAAAACATTGCCTTAAAATAAGGCCTAATGTGTATTTCGGAGCAAAAATTGATATAAGACTCTGACTTATTTTTGGGGAACCACGGTATCTTTTTAATAGGAGCCTGTATAAAAGGCGTAATTGTGTGCCAAATGCAGCATAACCAAAATATGTGCCAACATATTGTGTATTCTCAAAGCAATTTTAATTATTGGTTGTACATTACATTCTTTATCTTAAGGAACTGCTCTTGGTCAGTTGCATGCTGAATTTTATTGGTCACCTATACTTTTGCTGTTCTTTGAGAAAAGTTTCAAGGTGTTTCTATTGCCCACTGCTATGCACTACCATTTTGCATTTCTGTACTGCAAAACTTTTTTACAAGTTACCATGAATATGAGTTTCTTAACATTCATTTTTACACAACATTAACTAACTGCTTTGGTGACTTTACTGAGTAACTGTGGAAGAAGATTAAAATTGTTAGCTATCAGCAACATCTGAGATCATCACATGCTATTGATAAATTGTTCATTAACTACAATACACAGTTATTTGAATCAGATAGTGATTCTCTAAAGATATTATTTGAGTACAAATGGAAAAGCAGTGGTGAGAATATACATCCATGCTGGGCTCCTCTTGTATCTCTATGTGTTGTGTCATGTTTTCTTCAACTTCCACTGCAGTTTTTGGATATCAGAAAGGTTGCCAACTATATACATATTTCTTGCATGCAGTCTTTTGCTTTCCAACAATTCTATCAGTATGTTCTGTTGATTTTATTGCAGTCTTTCTCTCTTGCAGTCAATAAAGTGAGCATACACATACACATTCATGTTCTGGCATTCCCTCTGCTCCCGGCATGTGGGCAGAGCAAATCTTCCCTAGTTCTGAAACCTCCTCTGTATCCAAATGTCCTCTGAATCTTATTCTCCTGTCTTTTAAATTCCATTATCATGTGTTTTTTTAAAAATGAAGTCTTAACCAAGTAACTCGTCAAACATATTATTCTGTGGCCACTACACATAGTCCCCATGGCCAAAACAAGCAAACCACAGGTTAGGCAGAGTGGAACCAGTTACTTCGGGAGTTGGTGAGTGCTCCAATGCTAGAGGCATTCAAGAAAAAGTTAGAGAAGCACCTGCCAGATATGCTTTGATGGTATTCCTGCCTTGAGCAGGGGGTTGGGCGTGATGGCCTTGTAGGCACCTTCCAACTTCACTTTTCTATGATTCTATGACAAGAAGAAAAGAATAAAGAAGCTGGAGTGGTATATCTTCCTGACATCAAAATGAAAGGTACTGCAGTGGGGATGGACAGCATATGCATCTGGATGGGCATTAAGGAGTTAATGTTGCCCAACACATTGCTCAATTTCCAGTGCATCTGAATATGCATTAAATCACATTCACATGTTCTCTCAACAGATTGCTTCAAAGTTGGCAGTTATATAGCTGTTATTCACACAGAATGTTTAACTATCCTGGGCAATTTTGAAGGCAAAAGTCCACATTGCACCTCAGATTACTATAGTTCTCATTGGGAAGACAGGTCATGCTTACTTCTCTGTCACTAACATCACCCTCTTTTTAAAAAAAATAGCAAGGGACATGTTGCCAAACTGATATAACAGCTGTGAAACTACAGTGCTCAATTGATACAGTGTAAAACAGGAAAAGCAAAATACTGTACTGTAAAGACTTTTTTTTTGGAGTAAGGACAGGAGGTACATATTTGAGGGGGATGTTTCTGCTGTACTGGCATATCCTTATGTGCAGTATGTTATGTCAGAACAGTGGAAATATTCCCTCACATGAGTGCCCCTTTTCTGTTATTTGAACAACTTTATTTATTTATTTATTTATTTATTTATTTATTTATTTATTTATTTATTTATTTATTTACGACACCGACTATGATGATGATGATGATGATGATGATGATGATGATGATGATGATGATGATGATGATGATGATGATGATGATACACATTTAGCCGCCTAGAGTGGTCCTTCGGACCAGATAGGCGGGGTATAAATCCAATAAACAAATAAATAAATAAATAAATGATGATGATGATGTATGCTGTTCCTTATATTGCCATTTTTTGCAGCTCCGATTGTGTTATTTCTGAGATCAGCAACTACTTATAGTACTGTGTGCAGTTTCTTTATATAGTTCCCAAAGCTCCAGTGACTATAGGGACCACTGAAGTATGTTTCTTCCTGAGGCTAGATGTTTCGATTGCCAGGTCAGTGTACTTTGTTAATTTTTTCCATTCTTTATTTTCACCTCTGGCAGCCCCTGGAATTGTAATGTCAATGATTTGGATATTTCTTCTTTTTATTACTACTATGTCTGATGTGTTATATTCAAGGTGTTTGGATCCAGAAATTCCACAAGATCTTGACTTCCTCATTTTATGCCACCTTCTCTACCTGATGCTCCTACTGGTGGGTTGTTGTTTTTTTTTTTTTTGAGGCCAGCAAATTATATTTTTTACATAATGACCAGTGCACTAATTCTGCCATTCTACCTTATCTAACTTTGTAATCTGTGCAATCTCTGGACATTCACAGATGAAGTGTGACACAGTTTCATCTTTTTCTTGGCAGAGTCGACATTTGCTGTTAGCACTAATTCCTTGGATCTTAGCTTTCATCACCTTGGTTTGGAGTGCTTGTTCTTCTGCAGCAAAAATCAAGTCTTCGGTTTCTTTCTTAAGGGACCCCAGTTTTAGCCATGCCCACGTTGAATTATGATCATGCTTTCCATAAGTATTTCTCAAGTGTTGTCCATGTAGTGGTTTATTTTTCCATCTGTTTTTCCAGCCCAAAGTAGGACAACCTCAGTTTCAACATTTTTCCCTCCAGATAGTTCAGGCTTGATTTGATCTAGGACCCACATAAATTTTTCTTTCAGTCCAGGGTATATGCAAAACTCTCTTTCACTGCCATATTTCAAAAGCATCATTTCCCCCTCCCCCTTCAGCTTTCTTAAGTGTCCTGCTTTCACATACCATGGTGATTGGAAATACAACAGTGGGTTTTATCTTTGCCTTAGTCCCAAGTGATACATCCTTACACTTGATGATCTTTTCTAGTTCCTTCCTTGCTGCCCTTTTGAGTTTAAGTCTTCTGATTTCTTGACTATGGTCTCCATTTGGATTGATGATTGAACTAATATAGACAAAATGTCAACTTCAATTATTACCATGTCAACATTAAAAGTTGTGCATTTCTTCTATAGTCATGGTTTTAGTCTTCTTAATATTTAGCTGCAGTCTTGTTTTGACACATACTTCTGCCACCTTCCCTAAAAGTCATTTCAATTCATTACTGCTTTCTGCAAGTAAGTTGGTGTCCTTTGCATTATCTTAAATTATGATGTTTCTTCCACCAATTTCACTCCTCCTTCATCTGAATCTATTCTGGATTTCCATGTGATATGTTCTACATTCAGTTTGAACATTATGTGGTACGTTGTACAGTTGACAGTCTCTCTCTCTCTCTCTCTCTGGGTTTTTTTTTTGTTTGCTTGCTTGCTTTTTGTCTCTTTTTTCTGTACCATTTTAGCTTTAAAATTGAAAAACAAATTAAAAATCATACTTCATGAGTACTTCACTAATTCCCACACTGCCTAGAACTGTACAGTGAAGAAACCTGCTGGAAATCAAGAAAAAAATGAGGAGGCAAAATAAATTGAAAATACATTGGAACAGCAGCACTGGAAAAACAAGGGCTATGAATACAAAGAAACTGCAGAAAGAAGGCAAGTTTTTTTTCATAGACTCTCTTCCCCTGCAATGGCAAACTTTGCATTAAAAAACAAAGAGCAACCACACCTTACCAAAACGCAGGGCAGCACTAGAGAATACTGTATTATCTGTCACAATGCCAGATCTGATGATATCATTACCCGTGACAATCCATCTTGTTCCCTGGTACTGTGGAAAACAGTGAAGCTCAACATACTATTTGGCTAAATATTCAAAGATTTACCGCTGATGGTGGGAAACTATTCCTTGACACCTATAGCAATGTTCTGATGCCCTTCAGTGCAAAAATGTTTTTCCTGCATTAACATACCTAACATAGAGCCATTGGTACTCATTAGACATGGGGACAAATATAAAAATGAATCAGGGATATTCCACAAAAATCCCTGATTCATCAGATATTTATTGCTTCATATTCTTGGGGTCTAAAGACCCCAACAAATTCAAAGCAATGAATATAACCCTTTTATATTCGTCCCTTTGTTCCCTAGCTGCTTATGCCCCCCCCCCGTGGATCAGCTGTTCCTTGGGGGCATAAGCAGAGAGAGGTTTTCCTTTTTGGTGACTTGCTAAAGCCTGCCTGAAGGGAATCCCACCCCCCAGGGCTGGGGGATGACTTCCTTCCCCTTTCCTCCCCTTCTTATGCCTGCATGGCATAGGTAGAGGAGGGAAGGGATTAAAGGGATCCCCCAGCTTGGCTGCCTTTGCAAAAGCTGCAGGTCTGCGGGATGGTTTGGGTCCCATTTGCAAAGGCAGCCAGGCTGTGGGATCCCCTTGATCCCCTTTCCCCTCCTCTTCCTATGCCCTGCAGCATAGCAAGGCTGAAGGGGCCAGACTTTTTTTTTTAGATAACCTCACAGTCTGTCTAAAAAGAAAAATGAGCCAACAAAGCGATTCATTCGGTCACTGGGGGCAATTTGTGGGTTGTGACAACTCACGAACTAAGACAAAGCGCCATTTTGGCACATCGTCCCCATCTCTAGGTCTAATAAAATTAAAAAGCTAACATCTGATTCCTTTATCCTTGGCAGGGAATATAACAGCTGTGCCAAGACAGGCTTTATTCACTTCTAAAAAAACTTTATTCACTTCTCTGAAAGAGAAGGAGGAAAAAGCGTATTTGGGTTATTTTTGTACATGACCACACACAAGAGAGGAGAAAGAGGAGAGTAAAAGGGTGAATACATGGTCAAATGTGGTAGGATTTGCTCCGCATATAAAATAGGCGAATTTGAAGTATTTTTACCATCAGCATGACATACAAGGCTGATTTGAACCAGTCTAGCCTGTTTGTTGCCGAAGTGGTTTTTTTTCCTCCACCTCTAGAAGACTACAACTTTTATATGCCAGGAGGATTAAGCGGGACTTTTTCTCCTGCAGACTTCGTTGTAAAGACAGGGGTATGTTTGTAGCACAAGCATTCAGCTCTCTCCACAAATCCTCTCCTCCCCTGAGCCACTTGTTTTTTTAAGCTTCTGGGAGGTAGGGGGACAGGGAAGAGCATCCAAAAGCAAAGCACCATGAGTATGGTTTGCTGTGAAGCTGCTTTCTCATTTAAAACTTCTCAGACATCTTCATTTCTGAAAAAAAATGGTTTCGATAGTAAAATAGCATGGAAAAGGTACTTCACCGTCTTATGATACAGAGCATCAAAAGTATGAACAGTAATTTTGCAAAATACATAATGATTCACAGCTCAGAATAATTCCATTGGGAATCACCCCATTCCCACTACCCATTTGTTACTAACTTATTTTCAAGTAACACATGCAGGAATTACTGATCTCTGGTGACATAAGAAATCAATAAATCAAGGTTTTTCAGATATGTGAAGCTTGAGTGGGGAGGATCCTCAGAGAGAACACTTGGCTGAGAGCCAGGGAAGTTTTACCTGGCTTGTCTGCAAACAATGCCTGGTACACCACCAACATACCAGCATCCAGCCAACACGTACACCAACTCTCTGTTGGCTCATTTCTGGATGCAGGAATCCTACCCCATCTGGGGGATTTCTGAGACAGTTCAGTTGAGGGCTTTTGGGCAAAGTCTCACTACACTGCACAGGTGTCTCCACAGAGGCAACATTTTCCTTGGCTCTCTTCCCCCTCCTTCCACTATTGTTCTGGGGTATGGGACTCCTTTGGGCTGCACACAATTAAAAGACCAGCAGAGGAACGAGAGGGCTGAGGTGGGAATATGACTTGCATTGCAACCAGCATGAAGGGTGAACTCCTGAATCAATCTGCAGCCCATGACCACAGTTTGCAATTTCAGACATAAAGGCTGTGAATCAGATCACAGCAAAGCCAAATTGTTCCAACTCTGCTCTTCGGTGTAGTCACATCCTAGTAGTTCTAATATTGAATACCGCCACGAAAATCCATGAAAAGCTTTTCCCCCTCATCAGATATGACATTTGGTAATGATAAATTATTTGGCCAAAATCCTGTTGCTTTGTGTACACCAAATTTTAACTTTTGGTCTGTTCTTCTTTGGTAAACAATCTGTCCCTGCTTCAATTCTAGGGGGCACATGCGCACAGAGGCTTAATACATGCATGCACATGCCCTGAGAAAAGTTGTGGGGATGCTTTGTTTACCAGGGAGAAACAGATCAGAAGTTCTGATTTGGTTTACATAAAACACAAGGATTTTGGCCTTTAAGTTAGTATTCTGAAATTGTGATGAACATTTCAATTTTCAAAAATGCTGAGGTGTATGGTTTGTTATTTCTCGGGCCTCTTAAGAAGTACACAGAAATGGCCACTGATGTACACAGTTTCATTTTAAATAGCCACAGGAAGTAATTGGAAGATTTCTCAATCATAATTAGGATACTGTCATCAAAACAAATTGCTTGTCAAAAGGAAACATCTGTTACTGTTAAGACAACCTCTGAATTAAAATACATGTCTACAAAGTTGTCTTTAGAGAACAAGTACACCTTCACTGAAAATTCAATTTCCATTTACTGAAATGAAAACTGGTGGAAGAAACATCAGTAATGTGAGATACATGGATGGTACCATATTATTAGCAGGAAATAGCAATGAACATTAAGACGACAAATTCATGAAGACAAGAGAGTTTCATGGTTTTAAGGATAAAAACTAAAAAAATCAAAATACTTTTTAAAAATCTCAATTCGAATATTAATACAAATGGAGACTGCAAAGGAAGACACCAAAAGATGTTTGAGACGTGAGAGGGCAGCTACAAGGAAATTAGAAAAGATCCTCAAATTGATTAGTGTGACTTTTGAGGACAAGGCCAAGATCATCCACAGTATGGTATTCTCAGTTACAAGATATGAATGTGAAAACTTGACAGGAAGAAAGCCAAAAAAAGGGGGGGAGGGTCTTATCTGAAGTGCGGTGATTGAGGAGAGCCAGATGGACCATCAGTAAGACACATAAATGGTTCTAGATACTTTTTTAAACATTTGAATGCTACAAGCTACTGGCTTCCTTTCATAGCCTTGTGGCCTCATCATCCACAGCAGAGCATGAGATGGCAGTAAAAGGCACAACATGTATCAACTCTTGGATAGCCCTCCTCTACCATTTTGTGAGGGCATATCACTATTACTATGAAAATCTATTGTCATGAAATTAAAACTGATGAAAGGAATGAACTTTAAAGTGACAATTCTAATGTAATGTAGTTATATTGGGAAAGGAATTATTTATTTATTTATTTATTTATTTATTTATTTATTTATTTATTTATTTATTTATTTATTTATTTATTTATTTATTTATTTATTTAATTTTATTTTATTTTATTTTATTTTATTTTATTTTATTTTATTTATATCCCGCCTATCTGGTTGGTTAAGACCACTCTAGGCAGCTTACAGCAAAAAACACACAGAAATATATATATAAAAACAGTTTCTACATAATAAAACACATTTCACAAGATGGGAGCAAACAATGGGAAAAAGGAAGGAAAGAAAGCATCAGGAATTGACTGGAGGGAAGGCCTGCCGAAACATCCATGTTTTTAATTGATTTTTAAAGATACCCAGCGAGGGAGCCACGCGAATCTCTGGAGGTAGATTGTTCCAGAGGCGAGGAGCCACCGCCGAGAAGGCCCAATTTCTTGTCTTTTCCTTCCGGGCCTCCCTCAGCGTTAGGTTCCTCAGCCTCACCTCCTTGAAGATTACACATTAACTGATCAGTCCAACTTATTCCTATAACCATTTGGATGGAAAGGCCAACAAGGTGCAGGGCTCATCCTGTTAGGCCCTATAGATGTGTGGGGGTGCTCCCTTCATAGATGGCTCATAATCGAAGCAAGGGAGGGTCCTTCAAAATTTTGGGGTGAGGGCACCTCTGTGTCCCAGTCCATGAGCCACCATGGTTCCCTTGATGCATGTTTGAACAATAATAAAGGTGTCTGCTCTTTCTTATGGAGCTGCCTGTAACAATCCAATGCATTGCTATGGACATCTGGAACACAGATTGCTGCGATAAAGGGAACATGACATTAGAGCCTGGTTGCTGGATGAGACCAAAGGGTATTCTAATCCAGCCCTCTGTTTCTCTTCAATAACCAACCAGATGCCTTGGGGTGGGATGGGAGTCCAGAAAAAAGGACAGAAATGCGCTAGCCCTGTTCTGCTGCTGTTCCCCAGTAATTAATATTCAGAGGCATTTTACTTCTGGAAGTGCTATATATCTGCTATTACTTATTGCCATTGCTAGCCTTAACACCAGTTTTATTTTCAATTCCTTTTCCTTTTCCATGTCCGACATGAACAACCACAGAAAGAGTGGGATTGACAATATTCTAAAACAACAAATGTATCCCCATGGCAGCTATTTTGTTTTGGCAATACTGCTGGAAATCTTCCAAAGATTTACAGCTATTCTTTCCTCTGGCCTCCATTCCTAGAATCTTCCAGTGATTTCCTTCCTATGAAAAAATACAGGTTAATGAAATAGTGCGTTTCAGTGTTATTTGTTGCCATATATTTTAGAATGTGCTGAGGTTCTCTTTACTAGCTGCAGATGAACAAGATCAGTGTTCCCTGGTAAGCACACACACATACACACACAAACCAAAATACGATGACAGATTTGGAGTTGAAATGTTGGTGGGACTGGCCATACTTTTGGTAGACCTAGGGGGCAGAGGCGGCATATCTGCTGGGAAATGGCTTGTTTGTCAGCAAAAGACTGTGGGCACATACCAGTCCTTCTAGTTTTCCCCGAAGAGGAGTTTCTAACGAGGAGAACACTTGCAGTAGGAAGAGCATTACTCACACCAAGCAGCCCTGGCACACACCTCCAAGTGCTAGAAAGGCCTGGCAACACAAACGTGCACCAGCAGTCAACAGGCATCTGGGGTCTGTGCCTAGGCATGCAGAACCTCCACCCTCTTGATTAACTCCTTTCTTGTTGCCCAGAGCAGTGAATTTTGTTTAAAAGGGGAGACTGGTGGTTGTGGGCATAGGGCCAGCTGGGCAAAGTTCCACACAACATTTTCTCTTACGAAGAGCCCTGAAAGGCCAGGCCAATGGCCTGTCTAACATATCATTTTGTTCATATTGCAGCCGACTAGTTGGCAAAAGAAAACCTGCCAGCAGGACATAAGAGCAAGCAGACCTTCCCTCTTACATCCCTAGCAACTGATATGAGGAGGTGGACTGCTTCTCACACTTAGCAATACACAATCCTCCTGACTAGCAGCCACTGATGGCCCTTAACCCCCTGAATTTATTTGGAAGCCATATACTATTTGGAAGTGTTAATATGCACAGCTGGAAAAAGTTTTATCTGTCCTTCATCTCCATTCAGCTTCAGTGTATGACTTCTGGTTATCATGTTATACCAACTTCTCCTAATCTACATTCTTCACACTATGCACAATTATATATCTATATATATAAGACACACAGACACACACACACCTATTTAAAAGCAACCACACTCTTGGTCAACGTATGCATTGGTCCCAATCCATGGTACAGCCATAAATATGGAAAGCAAAGCAAAACATGCTACTTATATACTGCTTCATAGTGTTTAATATCTCTGGGCAATATATTCGCGAAGGCTTTCACGGCCAGGATCTACTGGTTGTTGTGGGTTTTTCAGGCTCTTTGGCCGTGTTCTGAAGATTGTTCGTCCTAACGTTTCGCCAGTCTCTGTGGCCGGCATCTTCAGAGGACAGCACAGAGACTGGCAAAACGTTAGGAAGAACAACCTTCAGAACACGGCCAAAGAGCCCAAAAAACCCAGAACAAACATTCTCTGGGCAGTTTATAATTAAATTATGCACACTACACATTCCCCACCCCACAAGAGCTGGACATTCAATTTACAGACCTTGGAAGGATGAAAGGCTGAGTCAACCTTGAGCTGGCTACCTGAATCCATCGGGATACAATGCAGGTCGTGAGCAGAGCCTTGGCTGCAGTAGTCCAGTTTAACCACTGTGCCACAAGGCTCTTGAGAATTATAGTCCCTATAGCTAGCCTACAGGAGAGTCCCCAAACACAGAGAGTTGGGTCTATTCATATCAATAAATAAGTTATAACAATGTTGGTTTACAGCCTGAGCAGGTCTTTCAGAAAGGTAATGGTTCTTTATTATCTATTCAACATCAAACTACATTCAAACACTTTGTATTATAACATGGCCAGTTGGCAACAATACAGTATACCGTTTCTGCAAAAATCCACTTCTCCTCCAGTTATTGTGAGGATCACAGTTAAGCACAGAGAGGCCAGGGAAGTAAGAGGGTGGTGGCCAGTGATGGCATACTCCTGACTAATCAAAAGGTCCTGGAGATCTGACCCTTGCAAGCTTTGACTCTACCATACCCCTGGTCCGATGCAGATCCCTAAGAGACCCTTCATTGTGAAAGCAGATGTTCCACATCATCTATACTTCTTAACTTGTTTAGGAAGTGAGTAACATTTGAATGTGCTGTCTGATTGTGGGAACTATTTTTAATTAAAGGGAAAACACTTTTTTAACCACACTTCTCTTGTTGAGTAGTTTTAATTGACTTGTTTTCTGTTGTTATCTACTAGTGTTAATTTGTAACATTTTCGAAAAGTTTCTATACACATGGGCCTTTTAAAACCAAGCAAACTTTCTGTAGAGTGCCATGGTGGAATATTGCCTGGGATGTTTTGCCATATAACATTAATAGCCCTTAAATTTTTCTGTTTCTCCACCCCTGCTCCAACCGGCCTACATTGCTACACATCCCATATTCACCTCCACATACCAGTTCAGGATCACACTGGACTCATCTGATGAAGCTGGCTCTGTCCATGAAAACTGAGGAGGCAAATCTGCCAGTCTTTAAAATGCCATATCACCCTTTTTGGGAGGGAATAATATGTTTGAAAGAAGGAAAGCTTGCTTTCAACTAGTTGTTTGACCATGACATTCTTTCGATGGCCTTAAGAAAACAGGCTATGATGAACTTTACCCTACCACATTTATAATTTTCTTCTTCCAACATAAGCAACTGCTTGTTTCCTTCAAAGGTTAGTAGGAGCTGTCCGAACGATTTCTCGCCCTGAACGTGTATTTCACGTTCGTCCGCAAACTCTACAGAGAGCAGTTTCAACTCGTGTTTGCAACAGGATCGCGGGTGTCCCTTATTCATCTGATCGGATCACCCCAGAACATCCAGAATTCAAATACCAATGCCTGTAACTATATGTATGTGGGGCCTGCATTTGAGAAATGTGAAACATCTCGGATTCCGTCGGAAAGGCAAGCCTCTCCCCAGGTGTGCTCCGACAGTGCCAACGCCTCCTCACTTCCCCTCACGCCCACCAATATTTGACTTTCTCACTCAGAGGGACAGACCTTCGCCAGAGGAACACTGCCTTTCCCTCCCTCCCGCTTTCTTCCCCCTCCCACCCACCGACACACACACACACACACACTCGCTCCTCCATTCACACGACCATTCCCTCAGACGGCCAACAGGTCGAGTCCCCTCCCGCGCGCGCACACCGACCGGCACACCTAACTCGCCAGACTGCCGGCGCGCGCTTTCCCCTCACACACCCACAAACCCTTCTCCCCGGGAGAACACACCGACACACTCACACCGACAGCTACACCTGCTGGCCGCTGCCGCCTTCCTCCTCGCCCCGAAGCCGGAGGAAGGGAAAGGGGGGCGAGCCAGCAGCAGGCAGTCGCCCGCCGTGGCAACTCTTTCTCTCTCTCAAGTGGGCCGCCTGCTTCAGCCGCGCGCCGCTCTTCGGTGAACTTCGGCGCCGGCGCCGCTGCCGCTGCCGCTGCCATGCAGCCTCCTCAGCCGGCCCGGCGCAAGGGAGTGACAGAAGAAGCTCCCTCCGGACAAAGCGCGAGGCGGTGAAAAGTTGCGAGGAAGAGCCCTCTCCAAGGTAAAGGGGCTTCTTGCGCGGGGCAGGCGCGAAGGAGACGCGAGCCGGTCCTGGGGTAGGGGGGTTTGAGGGGTGGGTGGGAACAAAATACCCAGGCGCTGGGGCCATGTTCAAAGACCCGCGTTAGGAAAGGTGTGGAGGACCCGAGACCGAACCTTGAATGTAGTGCAGGCGGAGAGGAGAAGAGGACGGGCCGGCTGAGTGCGTTTCCATTTTGCCCTTCCAAACTTTGGAGACTCGCCTCCCTTACACGCGCAGCTGCTCAGGGAGTGGAAGGAAGGAGCCACCAAACGTGCAACAAGGCGCGCGTGGGTACGTACGTTACACGCGATCTTTTCTACGCGTGTGGAAGGGGTGTCCACATTTCAAAAGTTCCCTCCCTTATATTCTTCTTCCTTTTTAAGGAAGGCTTTTTAAAGGCTTTTTTGGTCAAGATGGAGCAAGCAGCATGTGCCATTTCAAATGTTAAAAAAATGTGCCAATTGCAATTCTAATTTAATTTCGTCTGTTGGGAGATCAGGAGTCACAAAGTAGTGACATTCTATCCCTGATTTACCCAAAGTTTTTCCTAACTTGTTTGGGAAATGATAACTTGGAGTATTGTATTTATTTTGTTGTGTTTATTTCATCTTTGTTGGCTGCCTTCTTTTCTGAGTAAATCAGGTTCTTGATTTTTCATGTAGACTGCAACTAACATAGTGAGAAGTCTTGGATGTTTATCACGTATATGGCCGTGTTTTGCCATTAAGTAAGTGGACCTGATATGGAAGAAGGAATGTGGAGAAATGAGGGATGAGCAGCCGTCTTGAGAACAGTGTAACACTGCACTGCAAATTGGCTATGATTGTCATCTGATGCTTATTTATTTAGAAATAAGCTTCACTGAGGTCAAAGATCTGAGTAAATGTGCTTGGGACTGGGCTGCAGAAATGTGAGGGCTGGACTGGGAAATCCCATACAAACATTCTTTCATTTCAGTCTTCTGTGTGCCGAGTGGGGCTAATAATACTGGCCTACTCTGTAAGGCTGTTGTAAGAATTACTGAAGAGATGTGAAGTATGGTTGTTGTGGGGTTTTGGGCTCTTTGGCTGTGTTCTGAATATTGCTCTTCCTGACGTTTCACCAGTCTCTGTGGCCAGCATTTTCAGAGGACTGAAGTGGGAACTCTGTCCATGCTCTGTTGACAGAGCATGGACAGAGTTGACAGAGCATGGACTGAGTTCCTACTCCAGTCCTCTGAAGATGCCGGCCACAGAGACTGGCGAAACATCAGAAAGGACAACCTTCAGAACACAGCCAAAGAGCCCGAAAAACCCACAACAACCATCAGATCCTGGCCGTGAAAGCCTGCGTGAATACATAGATATGAAGTAATTTGGAAACCCACTTGTTTCAGCTACACACACTCTTCCATAGACTTAGGTGCTGCTGCATCCACACATCTTCCCCAGTTGACTTGGTGCTATGGGTTAACAAGCATTAAGTGTTATTATTGCTGATTGTTATGTTATTGACAAGGATTCTCTAATAGTTGACATTCTATTATATTGGTTTATGATTCAGAATTGTCCACTTGTCTGTTCTGACTGAGAATAATATCTTGTGGAATCTGAAGCCTGGGCTTTAAGGAATAACTTAGAATGGAGCCAGAATGGTAATCTGTAGACTAGAAGAATCAATAGATTTTAGACCTTGACTTTAGCAGGGCAAAATTCGCTTATACCTCTGCTTCTCACTTCTGTGGGATGCTCAGGGTTTTGCTAAGAATTATTTGAATGCATAGGTTTCCCACAGGTTGGACATGTTACTTGTTGGACCACAACGCCCACAGTAAAAGAGCCAGCATAGCTATTTAGAGAATTCTGGAAGTTGTGGTCCAAAGAAGTAAGATTTCCACGTTCTGATTTCTCCATAGCAGAAAAATTTCATGGCAGTTTCTTCATGTATGTTGACTAGACAAAAGTGAAATGAACCTGGAGGGAAAGTTGAATGTGATAATAGAATCATACACATGACTTCTGTCAGTCTCTACATGTTATTAGAGATGTGCACAGATTAAAAAATGAACAACCAAATTCATTCAAAAATCACTAACTCGTTGATTCATACTTGTACAAATCAACGCCTCCGATGAATACGAATCAATGAATTCTTAGTGGCTTTTTATTTGTCAATTCATTTGGCTATAAAATGCCCCCCAGACACCCAGAGACACCAAAATTGCAGGGAAGCTTCCCCCCCCCTCTCCTTTGCAATCCCTCCAGGTTTGCTAAAGATTGGATTTTGGATGTACATATTATACACCTAGAAAGAGGCTCCCCCAGGAAAGTTCGCTCTCAGGCACCTAGAGACACCAAAATTACAGAGAAGTTTCTACTGACTTTCCTTTACAATCCCTCCAAGTTTGGTAAAGATTGGGTTTCCCTAAGCCAGCTGCTAAAAGGCACTTTAATGGGGTGACCCACTTTGTCTGAAACCCAATCTTCACCAGACATGGAGGGGTTGTAGAGGAGAGCCAGGGGAAGCATCCCTGCAATTTTGGTGTTTCTAGGTGCCTGTGGGGGAGAACTTCCCTGGTGGGGCCCTCCTTGGGGGTGTACAAATGTCCAAAGACCAAACTTCACCAGACTTGTGGGGCTTTTAGAGGAGAGTCAGAGGAAGCTTCCCTGTGAATTCGGTGTCTCTAGGTGCTTGGAGGTGGGTGTATTTTAGGGTTTTAAAGTCCAAAACAAATTGATGAATTGATTCATCAGAAAAAAATTGTAAATTCATAATTCATGATTTCTTGACCTTGATGAATCACAAATAAACCGCCCCCCCCCCATTTTTCTCATTCATGCCCATCGCTGCATGTTATATGAAGGATCAGGTCTATATTAGCTAACCTCTTTGTTTATATTTTGTATTATTTCTCAATTGCTGGTCATATTCTGTTGTGACTTGGAACTTAAAATGAAGTAGCAGCGGAAGAGTCAAGGAAGCAGACAATTTGCTGCCACATCTGTTTTTCCCTTTTCTGAACTAAAATTTGGAAAAACGACTGTTATGTATTGTGTTTCTGAGAATTCTCCAGCCAGTAGTGGCCTTGCTGGCTGGTGGATTCTGTTGTTGCACAAAAAGTAACTTTCCTAAGCTCTTGTTGACAGAACTGTAACTGCACAAAGCCTTGAACAATGTTTCGATGGAGGCAAGGGCTTTCCGTTCCCTTTTCACACAGCACTGCGTATGTATGCTGCTAGAGACTGGGAATATGTATCAGTAGACACTGTCTGTGATTTCCTATGGCTGACAGTTCTGAATTTCAAGTCTAAGAGAAGTGGAACCTTTCAAAGATTTTGTGCTTCATCTCACCGAAGCCTTAGCCATCATGGCCAGGGGTTGAGGGATTATGGGAGATGTAGTAAAGAAAATCTGACACTACAAAAGTCTTCCTGCCGCTGCCCCAATCTGGGTAGACTGAAGTCTAGGGTAGTGTAGTTGTTATTTGTTTCAACACCCAGAAAAGACTAAATAGCAGAGGTGGAGGTGTATGTTTGGAGGAGGGAGATGTGGAATAGCCAGGCATTTGTAGAGCAGAGATAACATGCGCAGCACGAGTTATCTTGAGGAATTAAATGCAGACTTGCAGAAATGCAGGAGAGACCATAAGGACAAAGATCATTTGTTAGGTCACATCTGCTTTTTGAACAATGTGCCATGTCAGAGGGAAACAATAGTTTATCCTGGCTTTGATGGAGGAGCCATAGCTCAAGTGTATCAGGAATATCTGGATCAGGGACAGTTTATATCCCCTTTAATTTAAGTGGAGGAAAACGTGATTAGGCGGAAATATTCTGGGTGCGAACAGGTGTGAAAATAAGATTCTCAGAGTTCCATTTTTCCAATGTCTTAAAGGTAAAGGTAAAGGGTTCCCCTTGACAATTTTTGTCCAGTCGTGTTCGACTCTAGGGGGCGGTGCTCATCCCCGTTTCCAAGCCATAGAGCCAGCGTTTGTCCGAAGACAGTCTTCCGTGGTCACATGGCCAGTGCGACTTAGACACGGAACGCTGTTACCTTCCCACCGAGGTGGTCCCTATTGATCTACTTGCATTTGCATGCTTTCGAACCGCTAGGTTGGCGGGAGCTGGGACAAGCGACGGGTGCTCACTCTGTCATGTTGATTCAATCTTATTACTGCTGCTTTCCAATGTCTTACTATTCATAAATTGGAACCCTTTAATGTTATTTAGCCAGCCGATGCTAGACACTGAAACAGATCAGGATGGTGCTGGATATGGAACAACCCATGCCTATCTGTCCAAATTTGCCTTCTTTTGATTCATTTGCAGGCCTTGTAGAAATTAGGGTTTTGGGTTGGCAGTGCTGGTGGTGGGGAGAGGGTTTCAGGATATACAGTAACATACAGTGATCCAGTACAGTGTATTACTTCAAAGAAGTAATGTTTCTGAGCTTTTACTGTGCCTGTACCAGTCTACTATCTGACGTAGACTGTGACAGCAATTTTACAACAGCAGTAAACCAGGATACAAAAAAGTCTTATTTGGTTGTTTCCACCAATAGAAGAAATTTTAATAGCTAAGAATTAAATATAGTCCTAAATTCATAAGGGGGCAATATGTATATTACGATGAAGTATAAATTTACAAAATGTGCAAGCTTCCAGCACTCTTCCGTCTGGTTGGATGAGTAAAAAGTAATGTAGAGAGAAGAGCACAGGAGTCCAAACAATCTGCTAGGTGTTGTAAGCCATGGAGATGTTAGTGAGTTTCAAAAGCCCAGGGCAAGAAGGAAATATGGAGATTTGTCTACTTTAGAAACACAAGGATAACAGCCACTCAAGCATCTTAATCTAGCCACCTAGCCATAAGTGGGTCTTGACTGGAGCAGACGAGTGTCCTTTCCCCCAGATACGGGGGATTAATTTCCCTGTTTGTTCCATGAACTGCCCAACCTTTGGCCATAAAAGAAGACACACTGGTTTCTATAGTAGCACTAGCAACATTTCTTTTTCCTGAATTGAACATTTAATGTTATATCTGAACAGGAGCCCCTGACTTCTTGTTCTTAAAGAAGCAGGAACTGTAAACCAAGAATCAACTGCTTTGATGGAAGAGTGGCAAGCCAGATTTCTTGCTCCATCTGGTTATGATGCTAAGTATTTAATTCCTGGCTAACAGAGCTGCCCTTGCTTGCCTGAGAAGGAAAGTGGGAGCACACAGCCCATTCATGAGGAGCTGTTATTCTCCGGAACTCTGGTTTATTGTGATGTGCAAATACTGTATGACCTGTGTGGCCTATGGAAAGTGCAACAGCACTGTGTGTGTGCACGCACGCACACACACGCACGCACACACGCACACACGCGCACACACACACACACACACATGCATGCATGCATATGTACCAAACTTTTATCACCAGCATCCTCTACCAGATCTGGAAATGCCTAAAACAGAAAAGATGACCTTTCAATTATATACTTCAGGACAAAGGGTCTTCTGACGCATTCAATCATAATTTAACAAATTGCATAATTGTTGGTAGAGAACTAGCTATATTGTTATTGAAAATAAGAGTAGTCCCTTCCCACTGAAAAACATGGTTTATCCGAGGCAGGAAATGACAATATGAGTAATTTCTGAAAGAATATTGGTTCTAAACGACAATAGCTGGTTCAGGTGGTAGCTTGCTTTTGAAAACAAAAGATGTTTCACAGGATGTAATGAATATTCCTTCAACATAATATCAAGACTCTTCACTATTTAATTCCCACGCCTCCCACAAGGAGTTTAGTGCCGTGTATTTAGTCTTGTAGTAGCCAACATGGTAATTTAAATCGAGACAATGCGGCTGAGAAATTTGCCCAAGGCTTTTCATAGGTGAACTCATAATCTGAAACTGGGTTTTCATACATCACAATTCAAAGTCTCTAAACATTGTAGCACCCTGGCTTAGGCCCTGGTCACGTGAGGGAATAGTTCTATAGTTCTTCTGATACTTTCTATACCTCTGTTGTTTTGGATTGCAGTCATGTGATATACTGTATATGCCAGTATGAACATCCAAACCACTTTTAGCGACAGCGGTCTCTCTTATTTGAATCAATATGGCCAGCTACACAATGTGGGCAGTTTATTTTCTCTCTATCCTCAATAGTCCATTTATGCCCTCAATTTTAAAAAATATATATATTATTATTTGCTTTATCGATACATTGATATAAGTGTAAGGACTTTTCTGCTTTGAGATGTGCATTCCACTGCATTGGTCCGTCCTGCAGAAACGCATTGCACACAATGGACACTGGGTCACTGCATGTCACTCACTGTATATCCCCTGGACACTGGAACAGAAGTCAAGCTGTGCATTTCATCTGTCTAAAAACCTAAGCATACATTCCAAGAGTGTGCCATGAGTATAAAAAAAGGCACACTCTCGGCAGTAAGGGTGGTAGGCTCCGCCTACGCATACAAACACGCAGGCAGTTAGGAAGGGGTGACTGTAAAACTTTTTTCTTTCTGCGCAGCCAGTAATGATGGCCACCCTCAACTCGATGCATTGTTAATAGGGATTTTAAATAATAATAATAATAATAAAAAACACATTCCTGGCTGTAATGTACTTTTAGCAATGTATTGATGTACTGGACAGGACAGGAAAATAATAATATGTGATCCGGAGTAATGACAGCAACTTTACAACCTTTGCCTCAAAAAAGAAGTGGGGCAGCTTATGCGTACAGGCAAACCTGGTAAGGAATGCACCAGTACAATAGAAGAACAAAATAACACAAGCCTCTCAAGGGGGTGGAAAAAAAAACTGGAGTTACACTGGTGGCAGGGGAAATCTTTCGATCTTGACTGTGCATCATGTGACCAGGAAAAAACAACTACTGTATATAACTGGTGGATAACTAGAAAACATTTCCCTCGTATGACCAGGGCCTTGGTTCTTGTGGACTTTGGTTGTAAAACTCAGATCAGATACGTTTTTCTACTTTCCTTACCCCTTGTTCTCTGGTGGCAAGTGTATGCATGAGTGTGTGTTTGTGAGATTATTTATTTATGTACTGTATTTATTTAGCTTGTATACTGCTCCATAGTGCATGGCACTCTCTATGTGGTTTATAACTGAGAATTAAATCAGGTTAAACACAAAAAATGTGCAATTTATAAAAAATAATGATTAATCCCATGCCACAAACAACCCCACTTAAATAAAAATAGACAATTAAATGGCTTAAAACTCAGTTAATATCAATACAAAGTGGCTTTTAAAAGTGTAGTTTTTACCTGCTTCTTAAAAACTTGGAGATAAGGCTATTTTACGCACCATGTGTGCACATATTTGATGGAACCTGAAATGTAACACAGGAGGAAGTGCACTTGTAAAGACTAATTTCACAGGGTTTTACTTCACATACCATATGACATATTCAGGTACTGGTCAGGCACATGTGCTGGGATTGGCTCTACTATATATACAGTATACACATTTGGTAGCCTACACATGTTTTTGTTGCTATGGAATATTTGAAATAGTTGTGAGTGTACGTGTCTGGGGGAAAAAGTTGAATGTATACAGTGTTTCTGGGTGCTGACGGTTAAAATACTCTTATATAAGTAAAGAGAGTTGAGCTATCTTCTGTTCAGACAAAACAAACACTTTCTCTTTAGTCATACTAAATAATTTTGTTTGCTTCCTATAATTTTTAATATACAGCGCTACCAGTCTAGCCATACTTTGGAATGGGGCAGAAGACCATGGCCCTCTAGAGCTGGGCAATTCATGCTCTGTGTTGTATCACTGCATGATGGATGAGTTGTCCTCACTGCTTGGACCACTATCTACAAGTGTTATTAGACTGCAGCTCTCATTAGTCCAAGGTGATGAAGAAGCATGGGAGTTGTAGTGTAGCAACATCTGGAGGTCCACAGTTGATGACCCCTTTTTTTAGGAACACTGGGCAAACATGCTGGAATTACACCTCGATGAATCCGTTTCAAGCCCTTCAGCTAAATTTGTTTTAGTTTGCATTGCTGTATCTTGTCTAAAATATAAAACCTGAGATCTCAAGAGTTAGTTTAGGTATGACTAATAGGTTGAACAAGTCTCCAGGTTATTTTTGTTTATTTTAACATTGAGCTGGTAATTTTATTTTTTTAAGAGATCTCTGCAGATGTTACTTGAGTGTGTTGGCCACACAAATGAATGTTTTTCTTGCCTTAAAAAAAAAAAGGAGGGGGAGAGATTACACACCAAGATGTGCTGTAGGCAATAAATGCATTTTATGTTATGTTCTATTGTGAACAGTGGTTGGCACCAGCATAAAGTGTACAGGATCATTCTTGCCAGTTGTTGGCTACAGGCATGGCTCTCTCCCCTGCCTCCTCCATAGCTTGCTAAGTTTGTGTATCTATCTGAGTGTATGCACAGGAAATCTGCAGAGATCCACATAACAGCAGGCACGTTTCTGCCTTCACTGATGCATGAACATAATAGGATTTTTAAAAAATACCAGACCTTTCTTGAAAAGTGGGTGATGTTATGCTATGAGAAAGAAACTTGATTTTGCTGAACAGGCAGCTTGTGTCTCCCATCCTTCTTTTGTGGTTTTTCTGAAGTGGGTGGAGTGGAAAGGTAGACCTGATATAGCAGAGACTTTTTTTCCTTCCTGATTGCTGGAAGAAGCTATATGAAGACAGAGGCATGAGATTTGGCTGTTTTGAAGCACACACAGGAAACATTAAAAAGACAAAACAGCAATGAGGTAATTTTATTTCATGCTTGCCTATAAAACCAGCTTCACCTGGTTAAAATCCCTTGAGTCTAACCCTCACCCCAGTGCTCTCTCTCTTCTCTGTCCAACCTCCCCCCTTTTTTGCATTTATTCTCTCTTCATCATCAGACTCAGCATATTCGAGGAATATAACTCTTAGAATCCTGCAGCCTACATGGTTCCTGTTTAATGAGCCTTTGGAACTCACTCATCCCATGCATAGAATGACAGCTCAGAAAATGTGCATTTCTGGACACAACTCATTTAAATCTTTAAAATTACTTGTCCTATGCTTCTAAAGACAACAAAAAACAACTGGATGCCCCTGGGGGCCCCAAAATGATTTTTTTACAAGTCACATACCCAGATGATGTATTTTACATCATAGTGCCTCAAAGAGTCCCTGCAAAATTGGTGAAAGTCTTTTGGGCAATTTCAGAGAAACTTATTGGGGGACCTCCGAGAGCTCCTGAAGTGAGCTTTGTGTATTCCACATAGCCTTTTTAAAAGGAGTCATACTACTATCTTGATTACACCCTCCAAATGTGGTAATAATTTGCGCCACATCCTTTACTTCAAAATGTGGTAAGCCAGCCATGTTCTTTCATACAGTGATAGTACTGTTGTGCACATTCATAAGCTAATTATCTACAAAATACAGCTCCAGGATGTTCAATATTACTCTTAGACTATGTTAAAGGGCAGATGATCAGGATCCCACTCTGTAGAATTAGGAAGTACCTCAAATGGAACAGGCTGGTTTACCACATTTTGAAGTAAGTAAAGGAATATATTTTACAACTGTTCTGTGGCGCAAATAAGTAGTTTTATAATCTAGAATTCAGATTTCTTAAATCCTGAATCCACAGTTGTTCACCTGTGAAGGAATTTACTAATTTTTTCATCAGAGAAATGTTGACTCTGTGTGTGTGTGTGTGTCTGTGTGTGTGTGTTTGTGTTTGTGTGTCCTTGTGTGTTTTGTCCCTGCAGACAAAAAGAAAGATGTCTCTGGTGAATTCCCACTTCTGCAAGTCTCTGTGTGTCTGTGCACCTGTCCACATCCCCACCCAGCTCTCATCTCCTTTCAAGACTACTAGGACTCCTATACATTGCTGAGTCTATTGACTCACACCTTTACTCTGCTTTGCATATATAAACTCAATGGTGGGAAGGAGGAGGACAGGTGACAGAAATGTCCCAAAGTTCACTGCAAACAGACAAAGAAAATTGACTTTACTTGAATGGACAAACTGGAAGGTTAAAAAGGAGAGCAGGATCATGATTCTAACATCATATGGTGCACAAACTTACTCTTTCCTAGCACTTTATGTTCTTTTGTTTTTCCAGTAGTGTGATATTCAAAAAAACCTTTACTGGTATATGTACCTTCTGCACCATTTTTATGTGCCTTTTCCAGTGTTTGGAGATAATCTATCCAAGTTTCATTTGCAGTCCCAAGAGCTGTTGCAACACTGCCGCAGAATGATAGATTAGATTCAAATGAGTTTGAAACGGCAGCCTTTTTCATACCATAATAAAGCCTGGACTTCTTTGTCCTTCATCCTGGGAGAACCTAGGCACTGAAATCAGGAGAGAAGAATTAACAACTTACTGATCAAAGCCAACTAAAGCTGTAACCATATTTCAAGGTTTTCTCACAGTCACATAGGAACACTGGATTGGCCAATAAGAGATAAAACTACAAAGATTCTTGGGGCACCTTAAAAACCAATGGATTTAAAACTTATTGTTTTCAATGCAGTGGAATAACAGAGCTTTCACCTTTGGAAGCTCAATAGCCAATGGAGCTGTTCTAACAGAGTTATATGATCTGTGTAAATCAATTTGGCTGTCACATTTTCAAGCAGCTGAGATTTCTCAACTATCTTCAAATGTAAGCCCAAATGGATCATATTGTTGTTATCCAAGTGGGATGAATCTAAGACATGTATCATCATAGCCATTTAGTCATATATAGCAATGGATGCAGCCAATACCCTAGCTTTCATTTTTCAAAGGCACCCTTGGCTACCATTGAAACCTGGCTTAAGGCTGATTCTGGGAGTATACCCAAGCTGTGAACTAAATTTAGGCAAAATGTATCCTGTTCAGCACAGGTTGGAACACTGTTCTTTAATTTTGCTTTACTTTGACTCAGAACACCTCTATCTTGGCAGAATTAAATGTTAGTTTGTGATAGCAAATCATGTTTGGTAAAGGTATGGTGGCATTTCATATGTTTAATTTTTGAAGGATCAATTCAGTTGCATGCACTTTTCTATTTGTTTGTTTTTGTTTGTTTGTTTATTTTGTATTCCGTACCCATTAGTGCCACAGCACTACTCTGGGCTTACAGTTACAACTCATAAAACAGAAAACAAAAATAAAAACAGAAATATTAAAACCAATACAGTGGACCCTTGACTTACAGACGGCTTGACTTACAGATTTTTTGAGTTACAGACTTCTCTGGCCGCAAAATTTAGGTTTGACTTGCAGACTGAGATTTGACTTACAGACCAGAAAAAAAACCCAAAATGGAACAAAAACGGCCTGTTACGGGATTAATCGATTTTCAATGCACTGTAGGTCAATGGAGACTTGACTTACAGACTTTTTGACTTGAGAACCGCCTTCCAATACGGATTAAGTTCTTAAGACAAGACCTCACTGTAGCAATAACTCTAAAAAAAAAACCCAAATATATGGCACGGACTAATCCCAGAGCAGATGGAGGAAAAGAGGAGAGGGAAAAAGAGGGGAAAGAAAAAAAGGGGGGAAGGTGGTCAGCTGAGGTTGGTGTGGAAAGCCTCTCTGAAAAGCAATGTCTTTACTTGCTTTCCAATTAAAGGGAATCAACAGGGAGGGGGCTAGACAGAGCTTCTCCAGAAGTTGGTTCCATAAAGTTGAAACAACGATAAAGAAGGCCCTGTTACATAACAGCACTGATGTTACCTGTCTGTCATGGGTTTGGAGGGAAAGTTCCATCCTATGGGGAGTGGAAGGCGGGACATCAGGAGGAGGGGCTGTACTGTATATAAATGTGATGCCTGTGTGGTGAGGAGAGATGCTGAGACAGACACTGAGAGACACTGGGTTGTGACGAAGCAGCAGCTGGGAAGAAGAAGCTGTTGTGGTAGTCTGTGTGTCAGACAGGGTACTACTGTGTGTCAGAGTACCAACCTGATAGGTTCAGGTGTCTGTTGGTTAGCCAGAACTGATAGGTTCAGGGTCTGTGCTTCAAGTTAAGGGTTCTGGGTGAACCAAACTGTATGCTTGTATGAGTGAGAATAAGCCACGTTACTTTATTTATTCACCTGATTGTTTTATTTTTCCATGTGTGTGTTTAAATAAACCTTATTCTTTTTATTGTTTAAAAATCCATCCCTGGTCTGTGTGACTTCTTACAGGGAATGGTTGGTGGCAGCTTAGTGTAACTGTGTGGCAGATCCCAGTAGGTCTGGGTTTGTCACATTGATTGGTGTCCAGCGTGTGGGATACGACTGGTCCAGTTGTCCAGTGGTCCAGCAAAGCCTTGGCAAGTGTGCCCAGAGCAAGGGGGGTCTAGTCAGGGACAGTCTGAGGCGCGTAGGTAATCTTCTAGGTGTACCTCACGGGGAGGTGCGCTAGTAGAAGAACGTGCCAACTGGGGAGACTTAGATTAAGGTGCTCTGAGGCAGCCTAGTTTTGGCGGGAAAACGCTGAGGCAAAACTGCGTAGCAACAGCGAGCTAGCTTGCCAGCTGAGAGGCCCAGCAGAGGGGGGTAGGCTCTGACTCGATACTGTTGCAAGTTAGTGCTGAAGAACAGCAATCTCTAGGGAGAGCTGGTTCTGAGGCAAAAAGGAAAAAAGTGGTCATTTTATTTTGAGGCTTGACTTTTTAAAGCAGCCTGTTCTGAGGGGGGGGTTATGCCCTTGACTCGAAGCCAAGTAGCAGAAATGAGTGAAGTGAAAGACCCCCAGATTGACCAAGGTTCTGAGGAGGAATTTGGCTCAGTGCAAGGTGACAGCACAGGAGAGCAGGACCCAGAACTCAGAAAAATACTCATAGCCCAACAGCATGAACTGAGGGTGAGGGAAATGGAGGAAAGATTAGAGAGAGAACGAAGGCAATTTGAAATAGAGAGATTGGAGAGAGAAGAAAGAATGGAGAGAGAGAAAATGGCGTTTGAATTAAGAAAACTGGAACTGTTGAACCAGAACAATAATAACAATAGGGATTCTGAGGGAGGCCAACTGTCTAAAGCTGACCTGAAGAAATTCCCTGTGTACCACAAGGGAGATTGTCCTGAGGTGTTCTTTTCCTTAGTGGAAAGAGCGTTTGTGGACTTCTCAGTGAGGGAAACTGAGAAGATGACCATCATGCGATCTTTAATCAGTGGTAGCCTGGCTGAGGTTTATGCCGAGATGCCTGAGGAACTGATGAAAGATTTCGCAGAGTTTAAAAAACTGGTGTTTGCCAGACATGGGATAAATGCAGAGCAGCTGAGACAAAGATTCAGGTCCCTCACTAAAAAACCAGAACAGACTTTTACCCAAGTGGGGGCCCAATTGGTGAGGCTGCTTGAGAAATGGCTATCGCAGGAGGGAGTAGAGACCTATGAGCAGCTTAAAGACTTGATAGCCCTGGAACAGTTCTATTCAGTCCTGCAGGGGGAATTGAAATTCCAGGTGAGGGAAAGGAAACCGAAATCTGTGGCAGCAGCCGCAGAAATCGCAGATTTTATTTCCCAAATAAGAAAGCCCTTGGGTGAGGGGAAATCTGTGGGTAAACCCAAAGAAACCTACAGCAAGTACTCTCAGGGACCAGGGAAAAGCCAGCAAGGGGGAGGGGCCCATGGTGAAGGGAAGCCCTCAGAAATGAAACTAAGACCTCAGATTTTGGAGGGAAAACCAAAACAAGATGAGAGAGAATCAAAATACACCAGAAAATGTTATTTCTGTCAGGGAAAGGGTCATCTAATCTCAGAGTGTGAGAAATTAAAGCAGCTAAAAGGAATGGTGCCTCAGAATTCTAGTGGGACCAAGCCAAAAGCTGTGTTCTGTGTCCAGAAAGAGCAAGGCTCAGTCTCACTGAGGGAGCCGGTTGCCATGACTACTCAGTCTGGAACAGCTACCTCTGCTGATCAGGCTGAGGAAAATGGTCCTCTTATAGAGGTAAAGCGCTGCTTGCTGATAAAAACAGATTCTCAGTTGTTTGAGACAGCAGGGGTGGACGTAGGAATACTTGACCGTCAGTATAGGGGGCTGCGGGACACTTGTTCCCAGGTAACCCTGTGCCATCCAGATATTATTCCTCGGGAGTTTATAATCCCAAATGAGAGCATAAAGGTGGCAGGGATTGAGGGGCAGGTAATCTCTCTGCCAGTAGCAGAGGTACCTGTCCACTTTCAAGGCTGGAGGGGAGCTTGGCGGCTAGCGATTTCATCGACTCTGCCAGCAGCCGTGCTCGTGGGAAATGACCTGGCTGAACATGTGAAACGGGTGCTAGTGATTACACGCTCACAAGCCACCACAGGGACAGTTCAGGGGGGTAATGTTGAGCCAGAGACGGAGGCAGAGGGGAGTTCAGAAGCTGTGGTGGAAACCTTAACCACAGACAGCAGATTTGGACAGGAGCAAAAGGCAGACGCCACTCTCCAAAAGTGTTTTGAACAGGTGACTGACGCCCAGCTAACACCTGAAACCCCAGTGAGATTTATGGAGAAAAAGGGGATTTTATATAGAGAAACCCTGAGGAATATCTCAAAAGGGGGAGATGGGATCAGAAGTCAGCTGGTGGTACCTGAAAAGTATCGCCCCATGATCTTACAAAGGGGGCACTCTGACATGTTTGCTGCACACTTAGGGGTGAAAGAGCCCCTTGATTTGATCAAACAAAATTGGGAGCAGATCACCCAGGATGACCCACAAGACGTTGTGACATACATAGACACCTTGATGAATGACCTAAGGAGAAATCTAGAGCTGGCAGCAGAAAACCTGCAAGCTCAGAAGGTCAGACAGAAAACATGGTATGACCACAAAGCTAGAGAGAGGCACTTTGACCCAGGGGAGGAAGTGCTTTGGCTTAGGCCCTGCAGAGAGAATAAACTGCAGCTCAAATGGGCAGGACCATATAGGGTCATTTCCAAGATGTCAGACCTGAACTACCTAATAGAGCAGGAGGAGAACCAGGCAAGGAGGGTGGTTCATGTGAATGCCCTAAAACCCTACTACAGAGGGGAACAGAGGGTTTTATTCGCGATAAAAGCAGCTGAGAGTGAGGAAGCGGAATTACCCTTCTGGGAGGGTAGAGGGGAAGTAAAATACAACCCAGAGGAGGTAAAGATCAGTCCTGCACTCACCCAAGACCAGCAGCAAGAACTAAAAATGCTGCTTAGTAAATATCAACAGGTGTTTTCCAACAAGCCGGGGATAGTGAAGGGAGTGATGCATCGGATCCACACAGGGGATGCACCCCCGCAGGCAGTATCCCCATACCGAGTAACGGGACCCTATAGGGACAAGGTGCGGAAGGAGCTGGACGAGATGCTGAGGGAGAACATAATCGTCCCCTCTTCTAGTCCTTGGTCCTCTCCGATAGTCCTTGTGGACAAGCCTGATGGGAGCATTAGGTTTTGTGTTGATTACAGGAAATTAAACCGTGTAACCACTCCTGATGCCTACCCAATGCCCAGGCTAGACAACCTGATTGAAACCATAGGGGGTTGTCGGTTCATCTCATCATTGGACCTGGTAAAGGGATATTGGCAATTAAGAATTGATCCCAGGGATCAAGAAAAAACTGCCTTTTGCAGCCCTTTTGGTCTCTATGAGTTTCGAGTCCTGAGCTTTGGTCTCAGAAATGCACCAGCCACATTCCAAAGGCTGATGGACCAGACCTTGGCAGGGCTCAGTGACTTTACAGTGGCCTACATTGACGACATAGGGATCTTCAGTAATACCTGGGAAGATCACCTGATACACCTGGAGTTAGTGCTGCAGAGGTTAAGTGCAGCAGGGCTAACAGTAAAGGCCAGCAAGTGTCAGCTGGGTAGCCCAGAAATAAAATACTTGGGTCACATGGTAGGGGGAGGAGTGATAAAACCCCTGGAGGCCAAAATAGAAGCTGTTCGTGATTGGCCTAGACCCAACACCAAGAAAAAAGTCAAATCATTTCTTGGGTTGGTGGGCTACTACAGAAAGTTCATCCCGAGGTTTAGCGAGATTGCGGCTCCGCTGACCGATCTGACGAGGAAGAAGGCTGATGACCGCATCCCGTGGACCAGCGACTGTGAGGCGGCGTTCCAGAGGTTGAAGGAGGCGTTAATCAACTATCCTGTCCTGCGTGCTCCAGACTTTGACCGGGAGTTCATCATCTACACCGATGCATCTAACAGCGGGGTAGGAGCAGTTCTGTGCCAGGAGGATGAGAATGGTGACCAGCATCCAGTGTCCTACCTGAGTAGGAAACTTCAAAAAGGTGAGAGACATTTGGCAACCGTGGAGAAGGAGTGTTTGGCCATAGTCTACGCGATCCAGAAGGCCAAGCCTTACATCTGGGGAAGACATTTTATTCTGTGTACTGACCATTCACCATTGCAATGGTTAAAGACAATGAAAACCCACAATAGCAAACTTATGAGGTGGGCTTTAAACCTACAGGACTATGACTTTGAAGTGAAGGTGGTCAGAGGGTCAGTGAACTGTGTTGCTGACGCCTTATCAAGAAGACCTGAAGAATGAAGACGGCGAAAGAACATGGACTATATGTATATAATGATGACAAAAAGTAAAATGTACCTGGTTTTGAATTTGGGTTGTATGAATAAAGGTAAATGGATGTATTGTATATGGTAAATGTTTAAATGCATAATTGCTATGGTTAACTTAGAGTGTAAGGATAAGTAAGTATTATATGGTATGTATAACTGTTGTGTATTTTATACAGGTTGTTTTTTGGTGAAAAGCACGTTAGCTTTCCCCCTACAAAACAACTTATAAAGAGGGGAGGTGTTACATAACAGCACTGATGTTACCTGTCTGTCATGGGTTTGGAGGGAAAGTTCCATCCTATGGGGAGTGGAAGGCGGGACATCAGGAGGAGGGGCTGTACTGTATATAAATGTGATGCCTGTGTGGTGAGGAGAGATGCTGAGACAGACACTGAGAGACACTGGGTTGTGACGAAGCAGCAGCTGGGAAGAAGAAGCTGTTGTGGTAGTCTGTGTGTCAGACAGGGTACTACTGTGTGTCAGAGTACCAACCTGATAGGTTCAGGTGTCTGTTGGTTAGCCAGAACTGATAGGTTCAGGGTCTGTGCTTCAAGTTAAGGGTTCTGGGTGAACCAAACTGTATGCTTGTATGAGTGAGAATAAGCCACGTTACTTTATTTATTCACCTGATTGTTTTATTTTTCCATGTGTGTGTTTAAATAAACCTTATTCTTTTTATTGTTTAAAAATCCATCCCTGGTCTGTGTGACTTCTTACAGGGAATGGTTGGTGGCAGCTTAGTGTAACTGTGTGGCAGATCCCAGTAGGTCTGGGTTTGTCACAGGCCCTACCTCTTGTAGAGGATTTATGAGCCTCCCTCGATGTGGCCACCTGGAGGAGCCTCGACTGGGATGATCTTGTGGGTGGGGCAGACGACATTAAGGAAAGACACTCCAACAAGTTGGCCCAAACCATGGAGGGTTTTGTATGTGAGTGTCAAAATCTTGAACCTGATCCAGGATGCCACGGGCAACCAGTGGAGGAAAGCCAGAACTGGAGTGATGTGGTCAAGTTTACTTGCACCAGCCACCAGTCTGGCTGCCACATTCTGAACCCATTGAAGACTCCAGATCAGGTTCAAGGAGAGCCCCACATAGATGGCATTGCAGTATTCAATCCAGGAGATGACCAAGGCCTGCACCAAAGGGAGTCCTCATCTCGGTAGGGGCGAAGTTGGGCGATTAGCATAAGCTGGTTAAAGGCTGATCTGGACACCGCTGCAATCTGGGACTCCCAAGAAAGAGCTGGGTCCAGAAGAATGCCCAGATTATGCACTTGGTCCCTAAACTGGAGGGGAGTACTATCCAGCCGAGGGACCATCTCCCCTAACATATCAAAGATTCCCCTGCCCTGGAGCAAAATCTCTTTTTTGTCCGGGTTAAATTTGATCCTGTTATCCCTGGTCCATTCCAGTGCTGCAACCAGGCAACACTCCAGCATCTGGACAGCATTCACTGCGGAGGTGGGAATGGAGAGAAAGAGTTGTGTGTCATCAGCATACAGATGACACCTTACTCCAAAGCTCCTGTTGACCTCCCCCCATGGCTTAACATAGATATTAAACAGCTTTGGGGATAGTGCCTATTCGTGAGGAACCCCACACCAAAGGGTCCAAGGTGCCAACACCTCCTCCCCCACTGAACTCTCTGGATATGGTGCGTGAGGAAGGATCGGAGCCAGCCAAGCCTCCAGTCCCAACTTCAGAGAGCCTGTCCAGGAGGATACCATGACTGACAGTATCAAAAGCCGCTGAGAGATCTAGGAGTACCAACAGGGTGCATCTGCCAGCCTCCCTTAAAAGGTCATTCTGCAGCTCAACCAATGATCAGTGTCATCTCAGTACTCCATCGCAGCCTGAATCCAGACTGCAATGGGTCAAGGCAGTCTTGCTCATCCAGATATGTCTGCAGGTGATTTGCCACCACCCTCTCGATCACATCGCCCAGAAATGGAATGTTAACAATCAGACAGAAATTGTTAAGGTTGTCCAATACTAACTGGGGCATTTGATGATGGGTTGGATGATGGTTTCGTTTAAGCAGGAGGGATGTTTTACCTGCAATAATTGTGGGGGGCAACATGTGGCCCTCCATATGTTGTTGGATTGCTGCTCCCACAATTCCTCACTATTGTCTAGGTTGACTAAAAGTGATGGGATATTCAGTCCAATAATATTTGGAGTCTCACAAGTTGCCCAACCCTTGTATACAAAAACATACCACTCTCATTGATACACTACTCAAATACATTTGATTGCAATATAATTTCTTATGTGCATGTGTTTTTAAGAAATGGTGTTAAGACAATTCATTACCACTATACTTTCACATTCCAGAAATGGCTGATTTTCTATTTGGATTTTGTAAAAATACTGTACAGTAAAATTGACTTTGGTGATCAAAGAAAGAACACATATACCGTATTTTTCCATGTATAAAACAACACTTTTCTCTAAAACAATTAGAGGAAAAATTGAGGGTCATTTTATACAGGGAAGTAAGGAGGGGGAGGGATCAAAGAGCTTTCCCCCTCCACTTTTTGCAGGGAGAGTGGAGCGGGAGGGCACTTTCTTTGCCAGAAAGTGGAGGGGAAGTGCTTTGCCCCTCCACTTTCTTTGCAAAAAGCTGCTTTCCCTTTCAACTTTTTGCAGGGAAAGTGGAGGAGGAGAGCACCCTCCACTTTCTTGCAAGGAAAGTGCTTTCCCCCTCTACTTTCTTTGCGGGGGTGGAGGGGGAAAGCAGCTTTTTGCAGGGAGGTTGAAGGGGGAAAGCACTTTCCTCATGGGAAGGTGGAGAGGGAAAACAGGAATCAAAGCACTTTGGTCCCTGCCTTCCCCCTCCATTTTCCTGTAAAGAAAGAAAATTTGGGTTAAAAAGGGGGGTGTCTTAAACTTGGAAAAATACAGTATGCGATGCATATGTGTCTGAAAATGAACATTATACAGAAAGTGCAATGATGTTGGCAAATTTTGCATTGGCTTGGCTTGCACTCTGTTTTGTGATTGCTTAGTTTAGGTGACCACATGAAGACCCTAGGTTGTTTCAGTGTCACTGGTTTCTGATTCCTCAGTCCAATGTTGTTCAGTATACACCCACAGCACCCCTTTCTTTGATGCTGCCCACCAGCTGCTTCTGTGGTCACCTTTTATGGCTTGCCTTAAAGCCGCTGGGGCAGTTTAAAGGGCTGCACATTCGTAGGTGAAAAGGCACAGTTTTCCAAAGTTCTCCATATGTGTACAAACATATACACAGTACCATGGAAACATTGTAGAGCCTGTTCCAGCAACTACTCTCCATGTCATCATGGAAGGAGGTGTGGGGGTGCTCACAAGGCTCAAAACTTATGAAGTCAGAAATGTATTGCAGATTACATTCTATATCTCTGTGGTCATTGACTTCACGTGTCAGTAAAACTGAGAAGAAACCATTTGAGATGGATGGGAGAGGGGAATTGCAAAACAGCCTATGTTTTCATGCAGATATTGAATAGACTCTGGAGGTGAGTTAAAGAAAATAGAAAAGAGCAGAAATTTATATGGAACATGTCAGAGACAAGGGAAGCTAGTGGTCCTGCTGGCTGGGCTATTTTGGGAGCTGCAATCATACACACACACACCAAACATTCTTTGGGCACAGTCAAGGCAAAATTCATTTTTTTAAGATGTAACGGAAATTACATAACTTGTAATGTTACTATCTTTTTCATTGAAATGAGTGAGATGTGGAAGCCCATAATGTGACTATGGATAGTGGTCATGACCGTAGTCTTCAGATGCAGTGCTTTTAATTAAATGTGCAGTATCATGCAGAACAAGAGGGGAAGGTTGTCAAAATTAGAATTAGTA
Source organism: Pogona vitticeps (assembly GCF_051106095.1). Classification (NCBI taxonomy): domain Eukaryota; kingdom Metazoa; phylum Chordata; class Lepidosauria; order Squamata; family Agamidae; genus Pogona; species Pogona vitticeps. The sequence goes on from NC_135784.1 coordinate 93,746,799, forward strand.
TGAATAGTGATAGTTGGTCTAAGGGCCATAGCAGTAAACTGACTAACTATTAATTGCGGAGCCATGCCAGGTATAGTTACTAGCATTTCCAGATGATGTTGGGAAAGACTCCTATCTGAAGCCCTAGAAAGCTTCTTCCAGTCAGTAATAAACTTCACCAGTGATGTGACTCAGTGACTGCATTCATGCCAGAACTAAATATTAGAGACAGCCTATAATTAGAGGTGAACATATGTTAATAACGTAGGAAGGTGACTTAGGCCTTGTTTGTGGAAGCAAATTTCAAAGGAATGCAGTGCTTGAGTCTTGAATAGACATGGGGATGAATTTTTAAAAATGAATCACGATATTTGTTAAAAATCTCTGGTGCCTTGCTTAGTGACTGCCTCGTTTAACGATGTATTCGCTTAGTCATGAGGTTTTTGGAGTGATTTTGTGCTCTGTTTAGCGATTTTCCCTATGGGGAAATTTCGCATAGCGATGTTCAGGACCTTGACTCGCTTAGCGATGACAGTTTTAGGTCCCCTGTTTCGCTTAGCGACGTTCCGTTTTCGCTATTTTTAAAGTGTCTTAAAATGTTCAAAAACTGTTTTAAATGCTTGGGATCGTTAGTGCACCTTCTAAAACCTTTGCAAACTTAATTTGGCTTCATTCTGAGTCTTCGTTAATTTTTGGTGAATTCCCCCCCCCATTGGAAAGCATTGAACTGTCGGTTTGACAGCTGTCAAACCTGCAGTTCAATGCTTTCCAATGGGGGAGAAAAAAATCACCAAAAATTAACAAAGAGTCAGAACAAAGCCAAATTAAGTTTGCAAAGGTTTTAGAAGGTGCACTAACGATCCCAAGCATTTAAAACAGTTTTTGAACCTTTTAAGACACACTTAAAATTGCAAAAACGGACATTGCAAAACCATTGGAATGCATTGAATAGGCTTCAATACATTCCAGTGGGGGAAACATTGTATCGCTTAGCGATGTTTCCAATGGCAATTTTCACTTAAGGAAGGTAATCCATTCCGATTGGAACAGATTAACCGGTTTTCAATGCATTCCTATGGGAAATGGTGTTTCGCTTAGCGATGTTTTCCCATAGCGATGTTTTTTTGGGAACCAATTAACATCGTTAAGCGAGGCACCACTGTATTCATCCCTTCATATTCATGAGTTCCAGAGACACCAGCAAATATGAAGGGATGAATATTTGTCCATTTTTATTCACCTTCCATATGAAGAGAGGGAAGGGTAGTGTCACAATCTCCTCTGAAGTTCCTGTTCCCCCCCCCCCAGGCCTTCATGAGGTTCTTGCTATTCTTTCTTCTTCGCTGCCACCAGATATTAATGCTTTAATATCAATTGAGTATGGAGACACATGTGCTGTCAAAACTTAAGTCTTTTATTTAATCAGGCAAGTTAATAATCAATAAATATTCATGGGATAAATTACAGGCTGCCAATCACTTATACAGTATTTGAATCAGATAGGATATAACTTCAAAACTCTTTTAACACTCTGCTTCAATCTACACTCTTACAGATCTCTAACTCACTCTTCAGTCACTTTTAAGCTACACACAGTCTCTCCTCAGATTCCATCTACCAGTCTTTTTACCCTGCTCCCTGCCCCCTTGACTCCGCCTTCCATTCACTCATTGGCACCTCCCATCTGTGGTGACGGGCAGATGAGGTCAGGGCTGTTTGCTACAGTTAGCCTTCCCTCTCTTCCTGTGGCCTTCCTATTCTGCCTATGGGCCTGCCAATCAGCTGCTCGGCAGGCCAATAAGCAGCCAGCAAGCCCCACAGCCACCCACCCTCACAGCCCATCCCCTTCCCCTCCTTACCTTAGCCACCATCCTCCACTACCCGGCACTACCATCATCCATTGCCGCCCACTGCCATCTCCATCCATCGCCACCCATTGTGATGGCCTCTGCAGCCATGGCCTGCCGTAAGGGACACTGTTTGCTTTTTGCAAAGATGGCAGCTGCAGTTTCTCTTAGGGAGGGAAGCTGCAGCTGCCATCTTTGCAATGGGCAGCCCAGATTCCCTTAAGCCAGGCCATAGCGGTGGAGGGCATTGCAGCGGGCGGCAGTGGATGGTGACTGCAGAGGCTGCTGTGGCGCAGGCCGCTGTGGATGGTGGTGGCAGCGGCATTGCATAGACTGTGGCAGCCAAGATAGGGGATGACAGTGGTAGTGGGAAGGGGGGCAGGCTGTGGCCGTTGGGGTTCAGCTTTTAAAAGACAGCCTCTGGCTGTCTAAAAACACCTGACAAGCTGATAAATCAATTCATGGTTCATTGGTTCATGGGGAGGAGATTCATGGTTCATAGTTCGTCAACTTTGTTGTTGTTTAGTCGTTTAGTCATGTCCGACTCTTCGTGACCCCATGGACCAGAGCACGCCAGGCCCTCCTGTCTTCCACTGCCTCCCGGAGTTGGGTCAAATTCATGTTGGTAGCTTCAGTGATACTGTCCAACCATCTCATCCTCCCCTTCTCCTCCTGCCTTCACACTTTCCAAACATCATCGTCTTTTCCTGGGATTCGTCAACTTTGATGGATCACAAAGCAGGATAAACTGCCATTTTGGCAGTTCATCCCCATCTCTAGTCCTGAAGACTGATCACCAGACAAAGCAAGCTAATTTGAATAATCCTGAGGTTGAGGAGAAGCTAGTGGTGTGATACTTAGATGCTCACATTAGTTAAGAATTTCCCTCTTTTATTCCTGGGCTATCTCTAAGGTCTCTCTCTGGCCTCAGATGTATAGCTGGATTTTACAAAGCCACGCATTATGTGGAACAAGCCATGAAGCTTTTCTGAAGCAGGAATGTTTTGGGCTCGTGCATCATCCCAGAATTTTGAGGCAAGGCACACTCAGCTCCTGCTTCTACCATGGGCCACTTATGTTCCAATAAGAATTCCTGTAGGAACCTCTTTTGTTTCTGAGCTGGGAGGAGTGGTAGTTGTATGTTCCTTCTAATCATAAGGAGAGGGAAAGACTGTAATCCATTGGAGATTCTCGCATGACTAACTTGTGCACATTCAGGCAGGCATACTCATGCAAAGCAGTGACATTCCTTCAAGCAGCCATCTGCTATCTAATCTGCTAATGTTTCCATTTATCCTTCTTTATTGCCACTGGGCTCAGTTTTTCTGGAGGGAACACAAAACCTCGCCCTCCTTGTTTACTCTCTGGGGCTCAAATTTCTTGCAAAGAACCTTGAATATCTTTACAGTCCTAATATAAAACTGCTCACATTTGGAGGATAAGCTATTCCTCATCTCCAGCAGCATGCTCACAAATTTTATAATACATCCAGTGTATCTAATTGTGGATTGAGTGAAGGAAAGCACATACATTTGTGTGTATGTGTGTGTTTTAACCATACTCTATTTGTGCTGGTATCTAGCAGTTTAAAAGAGAATTGTTTGCTGCTTCTCTGATCACTTGTACCCCATTTGTATGGTCTTTTGCGCCAATGTAGATAAGAGTTTGGCAAACAAGCTGAGGCCACCTCTACACTTTACATTCATGTTTGCTGTATGCAGGTTGTATGTGCTCCACTAGCATTTGTAGAAGGAAACATAAAAAGTGGAGGATATAGTATACTTTATTTATTTATAGGATCTTTTGGAATAAATCCTTACAAAATAGTTCACATCATTCAGCAGCAATAAAAACGTCATGTATTCACGAGAAGCAAGGTTCCCGCAAAACTGGGCATGCACACCTCCGCCTCCCTGTGTGCAGATGTCTTCCTCCTCCACGTAGTGATCGCATTTGGTTCTGGTCGTGACGGAACCCAGTGTGTGGGGGGTGGAGTCATGCACGTTCACAGGGGCGAAATTGTGAGAGAGGCGGAGCCGTGCTCAGCGGGGCTGAAAATTAGAGAGTGTGTTGATGAAATACAATATATGTAACAACATAACTGTTTGTTTAAATACTGCCTTCTCCACAATTGAGATTCAAGGCAGCCTATACAATTGTTAAAAATAAAAAATTAAAATACAATTGAATGACAAAAGTTAAAATAGCATTAAATTGCTATAATATTAAAATTGAGTAGCTCAGTGGGTTAGGTTTCATGCTGCAAAGCTAGAGGTTGGGAGTTTGATTCCCCACTGTGCCTCCTGTGAGTACAGCTAGCCCATGTGGCCTGGGGCAAGCTGCTCAGTCCCAGGGCACCCACAGAAGAAGGGAATGGTAGACCGCTTCTGAATACTCTCTACCTGGTAAACTTTGGAAAAGAGTTGCCGTAGATCAAAATTGACTTGAAGGTGCATAATTATTTTTATTAATATTAATATTAAAACACTTAATATTAGATGAAAAATACTAGCAATAAATTATCTTTAAAAGGAGAGCCAGGACATTGGGTAAAATCTTATAGTTTGAGGTGCTTTATTTCCAAAGGCTTGCCTGGACAAAAAGGTCTTCACCTACCATTGAAAGGATCGCAGGAAGAATGCAAATCTTGCCTCTCTTAGCAAGGAGTTCAAGATCCTGAGTGCAGCCACCAAAAAGGCCCTCTGAAAATACAAAAGCTTCAAAATGATGATGCTTTTGGATTGTGGTACTGGATGAGAAACTTGAGAGTCCCCTGGACTGCAAAGAGACCTATCCATTCTGAAGGAAATCAATCCTGAGTGTTCACTGGAAGGACAGATCCTGAAGCTGAGGCTCCAATACTTTGACCATCTCATGAGAAGAGAAGACTCCCTGGAAAAGACCCTGATGTTGGGCAAATGTGAAGGCAAGAGGAGAAGGGGACAACAGAGGACGAGATGGTTGGACAGTGTCACTGAAGCTACCAACATGAATTGTTTGCATAATCAATGACCAGAGCAAGCCAGGCCCTCTCGTCTTCCACTGCCTCACGGAGTTTGGTCACATTCATGTTGGTTGCTTCGATGATACTGTCCAACCATCTGGAATATAGCTGGCCAAATAAAGGAATAAAGTAGATAGTAAGTAAATCACAAGCAAGGATGATAGAGATCTATTCTTTTTGTTGTTGTTGTTAAAACTAACAATCCACAGAAGAGACAGTTTTCATTGATATCTTGGATAATCCCACTTCTGCAGTCCTTCTCCACCCATTCTCATGGGTTGTTAACAGTGGTCTTTTTGGTGTGTGTGGTCCTGATCTTTCTGGGGATGGATGAAAGGGCGGCATGATAAATAGGAGGCAGTTTGTATCTAAGGTCTCCACCCCTGTTGAGTGAGGGATTTTCTATATGCACATGTATGGCCTCCCTGACCCTTCTCTCAAATCACCTTTCTTCTTGGTCAAAATGAATACATCTAGGTCATCAAATGAGTGTCCTTTGTCCTTCAAATGAAGGAACACTGCTGATTGTAGTCTTGAGCCATTGTCCCTCCTGTGCTGGGTCATTCTCCTGTTTAATGGCTGTTTGGTTTCTTCAGTATAGAGCTTCAAAAACTCCTCTTGGCTTTGGACTGCATATACTATATTGTTTCTGTTGTGTTTTGGTTTCCAGTCTTTTGGGTGGACTGCCTTAGTGTGTTTGTGGGTTTGAAGTGCATGGGTATGTGGTGTTTACCAAAAAAATCCTTTTGATATTTCCAGACAAACCCACCATGTAAGGAATGACCAGGTTCTTCTGTTGGCTCTCAGTCTGCATAGTCCAGGAAAGCCAGACAAGTTGTCTTTGGTGTCTTCCCTGGTGAACTTTATATTTGGGTCCACTACGTTTATGTGGTCTGTGAAGACCTGTACTTCCTGAATCTTGATCTTCACCCAGGTGTAGTCTACATATATGAATAAAGGGGTTGGGTTCCTCCTAGAAGGTGGATAGGAGCACCACTTACTTCTCCTGCAGAGGTGATTTTACAGACAGAAGCATGGCTGTGGGATGGGTTCCCTGGTGTCACCCTTTGTTGACAACTTATACATGGAAGAAATGAGAAAGAAGGCACTGAACACCTGCTGCCCTTTCATTTGTCCCCAGAAAGACCACTGTTAATGACCATTAACAATTAATGACAATGGGTGGAGAAGGACTGCAGAAGTGGGATTGTCCCTCACCCCCAGTCCTTTGTCCTTCTATTCAGAGCAGCGGGAAGTGAAACCAATGTGGAGGATATACTGGGCATCTCCTAACTCTTCTCAGACTGAAGAAGCTGCTTGGATGAGCAGCAAAACTTTTCACCCTAACAAGAAAGAAGTCCAGTTGCCATAAATCAACTTCCAGACAACTGAGCAAGGCTTCCATAGACTGCACAGCTTCTATTCAGACTTGAGATTAGGGATTGTCCCTCATATAAAGGGATTTTAAAAAAAACAAGCTGAAAGGGACTGCATTAAACCTGTTATTTGCTTCTTTATCTGATAAGGACTTTAACAGAGGCTTGACTTTACATCAGAAATATCAAAGAATCTCCACCAAAGGAAAGTAAATCCACTACTGATCCCTTGGCTGCTCATGGCTGATACCTTGACCACTGAGAGCTAAACATATTTTACAGTTTCAGAGCCACAGACGTTTTAAAAGAAATGCTCCATAACTACACACACTAGAAGCTTGCCTGAGTGTGTGGAAAGCCCAGTTCTGTTCCCAAGCCTGTGGTGTATGAAAAGCCATGAGACATTCATCATTTCACTTGGCCCGTGAGCACAGCTAGCAAAGCAAAACCTTCCCTGAAGAAGGACAAGCCTGTTTTTCTTTGCTTTGAATCATTTTTGTCTCGCCATTCAGTTCAAGATATTTTTCAACTGTTTCCACTCCTGCTATTTATCAACCCATTTCAAAAATTATGCTGCCTCTTAAGGGTAAAACTTCTCCCCTGGTGGTATACAAGATAAAAACAGTGTATAACAAATTGAACCTAATTTAAAAAAAATCAGTAAAATAATAGAAATTAATTATAAAACTTGGAGCCTCCAAAACTAAGGAAAGGCAAGAAAGAGGTGTGGCTCGTCAGAGCTTTCTTAAGGCTCATCTGATGAATGAAGCAAAAAGCCGAGCCAGATGTGCTGTTTGTATAACCCCCCTTCCCCAATAATGCTTAAAGCACTCTCTGGGCAATTTACAGTGAAATTATACAAGCTACACATTGCCCCCCGCAGAAAGCTGGGTAGTAGAGTTACCAGCCTCAGAAGTATGGAAGGTTGAGCAAGCCTTGAGCCAGCTCCTAGAGCCTGTTGGAAACAAACTCAGGTCGTGAGCAGAGTCTTCATTGCAGTCCTGCAGTTCAACTACTGCACCACAAGACTCTAGTGAAGGAGAATATTTCAGAGGTGCACACCGAATTTCAAAAAAAATTACTCTTTCAGACGATTGATGCCACAATCCTTAGTCAATGGCCATATTGCCTGAGAGGATTCTGGGAACTCTAAACTCAAAAAAGTAGCATTTCCCCATCCTAGGCTAGGCCACCACTGAGAATATCCTCCTGACCACCCTTGGCAAAGGGGCCACATGAGATGGGACTTTGCTGTTGATCTCATGATACAGGCTGCCTGGTACAAGTTCAACCATGTCTTCAAATAACGTGGGATCAAGCCGTTTGAGCATAGAGGTGAAATGCAATGCCTTAAATGTGGCTCAGAAGCACCGTGGTGGCCAGTCCAACAGATTCAAGTGCTGAAAAGAGGGTAGGAGGATTGCTGTATGAAGCCATGTAGCACTCCAGAGGCTGATGATTATGGTTTGGGGCAGAAATAATCAAACACCATCCCTGAAACCATTCATGACAGCAGGATGGAATCACTGTAGTACTGTGCCCGCCATTACCACTCTAGACAATACAGTGTGGAAGGCTAACATTTGCCTGCAGCACTGAAACCTGTTGAAAGGTCTAGGGAAACTAACTGCCTTTATCTATCAGGGTGACTTAAGTTTGTTCTGGTCTTAAAACCAGGACAGAAGCTAGTGTGGAATGGATATTTTATACTGCCTGGGGTTGGGAAGTCAGCACAAACTGTTACACCATGCACAAGAATGGCTAATTATTGACACTGGACAATAATTATTAGTATTCATTAGAGCTAAACTAGGTTTTTTTCAGCATTGAACTCACCATTTCTTCCTTTATACCGACAGAAGCAAACCCTTCCCTGAGGGAGGGATTACTCATATCTGAGGCTCAAGTACCCAGCCCATTTCTGGCTGATTTTACAAACTAGATGAGCAACAGTTCAGAGAAAAAGCCTTGGGTCTCAGTTCTCCAGACATTTTGTCTAATCCACTTCCCTGCAATTTGATGGGGGAAAATTAGCAATTAAAGGAGGAGCCCATAAAGCTGAAGGAAGGCCACTGAAAACACATAGATTCTTCAGAAATTAAGAACTAACAAGGAATTTGCTCACCTGATGAGTGCAAGGGGGCACTCTAAAGGAGCCAAATGGAAAGTTGAGCAATAGTCAGATTTCTGAGCAAGGCTCCTTCCCATGAGGTTGCAGGCATTTCTGCCCCTCTCTGTCTTTCCCACTTACCTGGACGAAGGTGGCTCTTGTGGTCTCAAAGACCTACATGCAGTGACATGCCTATCTTCTTGCTAAAGGTTGCATAGAAGCAAAAAGGTAGAGGAAAAATAAATCCTCCAGCTCTACAGATAACTCTGAAGAGGGTCAGTTTTATTGGGGCTGTAAAGTGCAAAGATCATCAGGGTAACTAGGATAGTGATTAAGATGAAAAAAAATGAGAGCAAGGGGAAATGAAACTAGAGAGGAATAGGAAAGCTGTAGTAGGAGTTCTCTTGACTGTAGATCTTGGACATCCATAATTTCATCCAATCTTCATGCTTTTTTTCATTAAGCAATATCAGAACTATTACACACCAGCATTATCCTCAGAGTTGGCAAGGCCAATTTGTCATTTGGTCTGAATTGCATTTGCTGTACCTAAATTCCCTGCCAATAAAAAGGCCGCTTGTGGGGGGGGGGGGAAGAATCCCTTTTCCTTAAATGGATTGTTGTGCTCTGTTTTTTTTTATGTTTTTAGTGTTGATTTTATTGACTGTTTTTAATACAATACTTGTTTAATTCTTTTTAGCATTGGTATGTTTACTGTTTCTAGCTTTTAAATACTGTTTGTTTTTTAAAAAAAATGATGTAAGCTGCCTTGGGTCCTTTTTAAGGAGAAAGGTGGGATAAAAATATTTTAAATCCATCAGTCAATTAATCAATAAGTGATTAGCCTCATCATGTTGCATTAGGCTATTTCTCAAATGTCAGAATACAGTACACCACAACTAGCAATTTGGGGCTTTGCTGGTTAGTCACATATTATTGGCATATGTGGGGAGAGGATGGAGAGGAATGGAGAGGAATGCTTGAGTCCAATTGTGCAACAGCCATAAAAATAGTTCTGCACTGAGCCTGTCTCTCTTTCCTTCTGTCCAAGGATGAGTCGCTGGAGGTGACATACCTGCTTTCTGTCAGCCATTTTTTGTACTCTCTAAATTTTAGCAGCCTATGCCTGAGCATTGTTTGTCCTGCCCTCGTTACAGTGATGCCACACTCAAACCCTTATCAGCACAGCCTTACAGAGTCAACTTTATAACAGCCAGTCGGTGAAAGTGGTACCAGCCCAACAGGTAGGGGCTCCAGGAGTAGTATGGGTGCCTAGGCAGAGAGAGCGAGAGAGAGAGAGAATGTTACATTTGTCAGATGGATCCATCAGTGTTTAGAAGTAGCTGACAATGAATTTATACTGTGCTGGAGCTGTCATCTCTCCGAGAAACTATGGCCTAGCCCTAAAATGGGAGAGGTTTACTTTCTGAACTTTCAGAGAGGTAACCATGTTTCCCTCTTTCAGCAAGCATAACAAAAAACAAAACAATCACCTCAACCCTTGGTTTCCAAAACATTTAGTGCCTGTTTTGCCACAGAAGAAGGAAAAATCTTTCTGTAGGGAAACACAAGGTAGAGAGATGGAATTACCTCTGTCTGCCTCCTCCACTAACCTGCTTAGTAGATTTTTCTTTTTTTCTTCTTCTTTCTTTTTAAATAGCCTGCTAGGAATTTTGTAGCCTGCATTTCCATATTGATCTTGAAGGATGGGACCCCTAGCCTCCTAGAATGGTAGCAAAACATTTTGCTAGTTAACAACTTTAGTGGGTTTATTTGCAAGGTGGTTTAAAGTGTTATTGTTGATTTTGTTGTTAATATGGATAGTGATAATAGTATGGGCATTATTCAGAATTCATTAACTGCAAAACAAGAAGAGCAGCTTGGGGTCCTGGAGTTTCCGTTTGTTCCTAGTAACTCTCCATGTGTTTTGAGTAGGATTGAAAAAATAAACCATGGAATAATTTTATTGTGCTCTTGGGAAATTCTGTTGCCTTTCATCGGGACTTGTGCAGCCAGTTACATCCTTTCAATTGTGCATAATAAACTGAGGTGCGTTAGTTAAAAAGAAGTTGTATAACTATTCTTTCTGGGAAAAAACTACACTCACGTTTATACAGGACTTTCAAATAGTTAACAATTCATATATTGCTTCTGCAGCAATTAGAAAATCAAAGAACAGCATAATTGTGTGCATACATTATGGGGAATGTTATATGTGTGTCTTTAGTAGAGATGTGATTACTCACAAAATATCTTGGTTTTGGTGATTTTCTAAGTCATGCCATCCTGAGGCTCCCTACCAAGATTTCCCCCTTGCATCACTGAAGTTTCCCTCTTTCCTTATTTAATTTTCCTATTGCTTTTCATTCTGTGAAGGAATTGTAATAATCCTTTAGAGTTATGTGGTTTTTTTTTCCTGCCCTTTCCAGATATATCCTGCACAGAAGAGATGCCATTTTGTTCAGGAATGGTAATAATCCAGCTCAGCATTTCTTCCAGAAATAAAATGGCAAGGGTGCTTTTGAGAAATCCGACAATATTTTCCATGAGCTTTTTAAAAGGTTGAGGGAGATGTAACTACGGAGGAATCACACAGTGAGGAAAAAAAACAGTGGCTGTTTTACTCCAAGATATTAGTGGCTGGCTGGCTGAGGGCTCAGTTCTGCTGACAAAAAATCCTGCCGTTGCACTGGGTTCTCCTTAAAACAAAAACAATTTAAATTTTAGCATACACACAAGGTACATGGATACATGGAGCAAGTTTTTCTGCTCCAGTGCCAGAGGTCTATTTATTTGGGGGTGCATGTGGAATCGATTCATTGGTATCAAATCCACATATATGAATACCTCATTCAGTTATTTAAAAATTCCTGCTACCAAATAGCAGGGTTTTTAATAATAATAATAATAATAATAATAATAATAATAATAATAATAATAATAATAATAATAATAATAATAATAATGATGATGATGATGATGATGATGATGATGATGATGATGATGATGATGATGATGATGATGATGATGATGAAAGGACTGGACTTGCCAACATCTGCCTTTTTGCCTCTTTGTCCACTCAGTCACTCTCTCTTGGTTGCCCCCTTCTCAGTTCCCTCCCAATTGCTCCTTTGCCATCCAGTTCCCCCTTTGCCTGCCTGGCTGAATCTGGCAGTGGGAAGAGACCCTAAGATCAGTAAAGCTGATTCTGTCACAGTCACAAAGCAAGACCGTCCTTTCCCTTGATTTCACCTGTGCAAGTGAAAGTGCAACAAGTAGACTAGCCCCAGGCTTTCTGTGTCTGCCTCTTTTTCATTTTTCTCCTTTTCTCACTGGATGCCCATTTGCTGTGCACTTCTTTGGTATTAGCAGTGATACAATTACTTTTAAGAAGATTACAAACTAAAAAAAAAAAGGTGTATCCTTCATAAGACAACAGTTGATACTGAATACAGAAATGAAGACAGGTTTGTCAAGTTGTTTCATTGCTTACACTGGCTTCTTTGAGACACAGCAACTATGGCTAAACCAGCAAGTGTGAACACCTGATCATGACCTAAATCCAACTGCTAGTCCCAACTAGAGTAGACACATTGAATCAACTGCTGAAACACAATTCAACAGTTATATAATCCCTACTGACTCAGTGGTTTTACTTTAGTTATAATTAGCAAATGAGTTACTGCCATTTTTCAATTGTTATGATCGGTATTCTGTAGAACAAGAGTGAGGACACTCATTCACAGGGTGAATTTGGCTGCTCCAGCTGCCCCTTCCTGCCAACCGTCTGAAGCATCACTCTCTCTAAGAAGGAGGAAGGTGTGGAACAGCAACTGTTCTTTAGCCTCAAAAAGCCTTCCTTGGGGCCATAGCTTGCTATATCTATCTGTTGGATTTATACCCTGCCTTTCCCTTAACTTGTGACCCAATGCAGCATACAGTGTAACTAGTAAATAATATAATATATGAAAGTAAAAAAAAATATTCATTTGAAATGCGGAGCAAAAGGAGAGTGTCACAGATAAATGGACTCCCAGAAAGACAGATAAAAGGGTTCTATATCTGAACTTTCAGTAGAAATGAAAATGACAAAACCTAGGCTGTTGTGACATGAGAAGACAAGACTCACTGGAAAAGATAACAATGCTAAGAAAAGTAGAAGACAGCAGAAAAAGAGAAAGAACTAACAAAGATGGATTGAATCCATAAGGGAAGCCATGGCCTTTAGTCAGCAAACCTGAGCAGATCCTCTGGGAGCTTATTACTTCATAGCGTCACTAAATGTTAAAAGTAACTACAGCATAATACACAAACACTTTGAAACAAATGTATTATAAACATTAAGCACAATTAAATCTGTGAGCATCCTAAAATGAAATACAATGAAAAAACATGATAATACAGCTCAATTAAAAGTGTCAATTACAATAAACAATACAGTACACACACAAAAAAAGCACAGCAACCACTAATCTTCTTTTTCCCATTCCCTTCTGGAGAAGAGGGAGCAAAACCAGCTTGAGACCTAGTTTTCTGATTGTTCTGAACCTGTCTATGTGCAGTATAGATAAAGGGCAAATAGGATTGTGGAAGTCAGGGAAAGGGGCTTGGGAACCCACCCCTAACAGTCAAACAAAATTGGTCAATTCAGTTTCCCACCCAAGTGTAAGGCTTCCACTTTCTGGCTGGCTTAGATTTCAAGTCTTGTTATACAAACTGGTCTCTTCATGGATACTTAGACTGTCTCACAAAGTTGGCATCGTGTACGACTAAAAAAGGGGGTTTTCACATTTGCTTAACATGTGTAGTCCGGTATGACTGGACCATTAGACATAGTATCTAATGATAGAATATGCTGTCTGAATTATTTCTGAAGTTGTATTTACAACTTTAAATAAATGTTTTTCTTTTGAGAGCTAATATTAAAAAAAACATCTCACTGTGATTAAAATCTGGTAAGTGCCAGGACTCAGGTAAATTGCTTTGGGAACTGGATCCATTTCATAGACTGACAGTTGGCCATCTTTTACATGCAGAATAGACTATATAGACTATGCTACTTTTTGTTTCACAATAAACACAGCTAAAATGAATATTGTGCCATTAGGCTAAATTCCAACAGTGTTAAGTGCCAGTCTTGTAATATATTTTTTTCAAGTGGTTTTGTTTTACTTTTAAGGTGAGGAATCGTTCAGCCAGAGGGCTGCATTTTAATTTCAGAAAAGTTATTGTGTGTTGGGTAGGTTGCATTCCAGTGGTGGATGGGGCCAAACACAAAAGGGTGGGACTCAAAAGAACCATGAATTTATGTTAGAATAAAGATTATGCTCCCAGCAACTAAACCTTAGAAGAGGCATTTATTCCTTGCAAATGGGAAGAATACACAAAACCAGCCAACTGACCCACCCACCACCCATTCTGGGTTTTAGAAGACCACCCAAAGGTAGATCATGAAGAAGGACTGAAGTTCCTCATCCCTGCTTTACATTAATAGATATTGTGAATCCATGTTTTGCTTATTGATCCAAACTGGTCTTTGCCGTTGTGGAAATGTGCTTCAGGATGTTGGGAATTATGGTGTAGTAGTACAGGCATCAGGTTGGGGAATGCTGAGCTAAACCTTTAGTTGCTTATGAAAATTTAGAAATACATTACTATACCTTTCTTCATGCTTCCTCCTTCATCGGTTATTATTTTGCAGCACATAGTACAATTCAGTCACTTATGAACTGATGTTGTTCCTGGAGTAGCCACCTATACAAAGAATGTGCAAAGGATGTTGCACACTATGGAGTGGCTAGAGCCCTCCTTATGTTTGCCGCTTCTTTATTACGGTAGTAAAGTACCTGGTAAAGAGAGATGCTAACAGGCCTAGCGAAGATTTAAATCCAATTTTTCCAAAGTTATCAAATCCTTCAGAGATCTCAGAGATGAAAGCACAGGAGCCTTCCATGGATTTGTTTCCGTAATAAAAACAAGGATGCCTTTCAGGCATTCTGCTGCTTCTTATGACGCAGAGCAGAAGATGGGCCACACCTTTAAGCATCTTTTCCCTACCTTAAATCTGTGTTATAGAACCTGAAGCTAAGAAGCAATTAATTGTTCAGGATGTCTGCAGCATACACCATACCTTATTCACCAGATTTTCCATTCCCACCAACTACTTACGATATGGAAGCTCAAAAAGCTTCAGATCTTTCACTTTTTGAGTGTATAGCCCTGTGCATGGGAAGGAATAACCCAGACACAAGAGGCTGTGGGGCCAAATATTTAGCCCTAGTCCTGGGCTCCCATCAGCCCCCTTGCATACGTACTGAAAGACAATTTCTTTAATAGGGAGAGTTTTCAATCTGGGGAGGCCCCCTTCGTCGTTTAGAAGCCTTCTATTGCTTTTAAAGTCTACATTTCAAGCATGAGAATTATTTATTAATATAGACTCGGTGCTCAGTGTAGTCCAAGAAAAGCTAAGGCCTGTTGCATTCTTTTCTCAAATGTAGAATGCTCTCTTTCCTAAGAGAATGAACGGGGATGTGGAGAGAGCTTTGCAGAGAATAAAGCAATTTATATTTTCCAGATTTAAAAAAAATGGTCATACAAGGGCTAGTGTGGATGGAATGAAACAGCTGAGACCACCAGTGTAATCATGCTGATGCTCACCTTTCAGGAGGGAAGTGCCCCAAACATGGGAGGCGTAGCTGAGGTTGCTGCTTTGCACTTTGCAAAACAATAAGAAATAATGTGAAGCCAGATTATATTTGAACTTTCTGTTTCTCTCTCTGTCCCTACTTTTTTTGTACCCCACTGCTCTGATGAAAACATGTGGGGAGCTCCAGAGTTTGCACAATTTTCTGGCACTTGATCCTAATAAAGGTATTGCTAAACTCCATAGACTCCCCCTTTTCTAATAGGCTGGCATGGCTACTTTGGTTTTGGGATGCGAGCCAAAAATGTATTCATACAATCTGTGTTCTGGAAAATGGGGAGATATGGTTTTTATGTTCTGGAAAACTGGAAGATATGATTTTTATGTCTAAACGAGGCAACTGAGAGAGACCGCTGTTATTTCTGTCCCAATTTTGTATTCCTTGGTTCGTTGTCACAGAACTATCCAAAATCTTTTAAAATGGAAAATGCCAAGGACTATGTTTCACACTCCCAAGCTGTTCAGTATATATACTAGTTAAGTCCTTCTACTTGGACTGGCTGGTGAATCACTGTGCATTTTTCAAAACAGAAACAGCAGCTTTTAATACCATCAGAGGCCCTGATGCAAATGGGCTTTTTCAGGCTAAACGAAACTATAGCTATGTATTCAGAAGTGGTGCTCCCTCAAGTGCTAAAAACTATATCTTTGACACAGGATATGTTTTTTTTCACTTTCTATTTTGTACGTAGCTATACTTTTTTTCTGATTGTAAACATGAACTTATTTGCAAGTCTGATTGCTGAAGAAATGCTGTTACTAGAAGGAAAATGTATCATTGCTGAGAACATAAGATTTCTCACAATGTCCCGGTTTCTGCAACCTCATTCATCTGTTGTAATATCACATGGCACACCTGAAAATTTATTCTGCTGTACGGGACAAGAAATAATTCCTGCTTTATTGGACTTGAGGGCACCAGCATTAGAATTACTTCTTTGTAGGTTCAGCTGATGAAGCAGGGAAGAGAAGGAGTCTCTGACAAGTTCATGCATGCTCCCTGGCTCCTTCACCCTGTCAAAGGCATGACATGAACTGTATTTTTAAGATCATGGCTTATCTAGCTGGGAATAAGCAGTATGTGTGCGCTTCAACCTAAGAATTCATGTCTTCAGAAGCTTGCATAGCAAGATAAGCAAAGGATGTTTAGGGAAGTGAAATCTTTATTTTTATAGAAAACTAATTAAATTGTGCTTCTCTTGACTGGTTGCTTTCTCAGTTCATATAGACCCTGGGATGAATGTCATAAGGTACTGTTGTATATATTAGTGATGTAGAGATTAACAGCTACAGAGTATAACCAGACAGAATGGCATCTGAGAAAAAAAATTTATACACCTTAATCATTGATTTACAGAGCAAAGCAAATATTATTTGTTTTATTTATTTATTATGAGCACAATCATGGTGCAGTATTGTTAGCCGTAGATTAATTGCCATTGTTGCTTTGGTACTTTTCCCAGACAAAGTTTTGCTCTCTTTTACAGAAGCATAAACAGAGGCATAAAGTCCAGTTGCCTGGGTAAAGTGAAAATTGCATTTGCTGAATATCTACCTGCTGCACAAAATTTATCAGTGGCAATTATATGTATTAATAATGTACATGTGCCACATACAGCTTCAGCCTGGAAAACTTAGTCCTGCTGTGATTTAACCATGAGGTAACTTTTGTACTCCTTTGCTCATTAACAAGCAGTTATGATTATGGGAATCCCCAAACATTGGAGTAATTACTGCCAACCCACATACGAGGATGAACTGGGAGAAGCTGATTCTCATCAGCCCTCAAGTTAAACATCAAACGTCTGGTTCCAAAAGAAAATGAAACGATAGCCCATTTCTTGTCTGGAATGGGAGAGGTATGTTTAGCAGCAAAGTCCAGATATGAATGACAGTGCCTAGTTTACTTTGTTTTGTCTATCACAATGATTAAGCATTCACACATGAAAGAAATTTCAGTGTGTATAATCCACAGATTTATAAATTGAGGCTACAGACCTAATGTTTGATTTAAAGTGAAAATAGAACTATTTCTGAATTTTAGGTCTTGAAGAACTGTCTATAAAAACAAGTCTGTGTTGTTTGTGCCAAACAACTGGCAGACACTTGATCACTATTTTTAATTTAACACAGGAAGGAATACCAGCTGATTGTCATCTCCCTCAATATCCATGGGAAACTTAGGAACCTATAATTAACCCAAATAGACTGTAAATATTATCTATTTTTATTCAAGAGTGCAAATGAAAAAGCACTCACCTGTCTTTATTCAAAAATGCTTTCCAGATAATTAAATGTATAATGAGGCAATTTCTTTATTAGGACTACTCAAAATCATGTTTCTACTGTGTCACCATAGTTACATTAAAATAAGGTACAGCAATATAGGAAATTATGTTTACAGTGAACTGCCAAGTGATCAAGAAACTATTACATGCTTAGCCATAAGAACAAGAGGCTGACCGCTCAGCTGACCACTGTGATGAATTTGCATGGGATTTTACAGAAAAAGTTGTTCACTTCTACTCTTACTTTGATGTGGTCGATGAAACAAATCCTGTGGATGTAAATTTGGCTCCTGGTTGTCCTGTGTTAATGAGTGTATTTCATTCTTGGGTATACTGAAGATGTGGACAGTGTCCTTGGAGAGGGGAGGGCCACCCATGAGTACTGGATTCTTGTCTCCTTGTTTCATTAAAGCACCCAGGGGTTGGGTGGGGGACAGAGAGGTGAATGGATAAAAGGAGTCTTGAATAACTCCTTGTAGCAAAGTAGGGTCCTAGCATGCCTAAAGGAGGCAACCCTGAGACCACTGTTCAAAAAGTCTTCTTTAAATCCCATTTTACTGAAATGTCTCCAGTCTCCAGTGTTCCATTTCTGGGCAACATGTTGGGGTGTGTGTTAGCTTCCCAGCTCCAGGGATTCCTGGATTATATGGTTTACATGCATCTATTTCAATCTGTTTTCAGGCCTGAAGATATAATTGAGGCAGCTTTGGTTGCCTTTAACTTATGCCAGGAAATGGAAAGGGAGAGTATGTATCTGTTGGTTCTACCGGATTTCTCAGTGGCTTTTAATGCCATTGCTCCCAGTATCCTTCTGAGCCATCTCTCTAAAATGGGACTTGGAGGCATTGATTTACTGTGGCTTTAGTCCTTCCTGGAGGGGCAATCTCAGAAGGTAGTGCTGGGGGATTCATGTTTGAAACCTTGGCTTTTAGCCTGTGGTGTCCCTCAAGATTCTGTTTTGTCCCCCATGCTGTTTGACACATACTGTATATGAAACTGCTGGACATCTTTTGGAGTTCAGCGTCACAAGTATGCAGATAACAGCCAACTCTAACTCTCCTTTCTGCCCATTTCCAAGGAAGCTGTTCCTGTTCTAAACTTGTGTCTGTCATTGGTAAGGGAGTTTGAAGAGCAAACAGATTGAAACTTAATCCAGAGAAGATAGAGGTGCTATTATCAATCGAAAGGCGCATCAGAGAATAGGGAGATGCGATGCCTGATTTGGCTATGGTGACACATGCCTTTGTTACATCCTGTTTGAATTACTGTAATGTATGTGGGACTGCCTTTGAAGACAGCTTGGAAACTTAAGCTTTTTGAAAATGCTGTCTGGGACCGGTTACAGGGAACATCTAATTCTCCTGTTACTGCCAGTCTGTTTCCAAGCCCATTTCCTTTTTACTTTCTAGTAACAGGTGAAGACCATCCTTTTAAGACAGTCTTTTACCAAGTAATTGGGTAGTGAAGACTTTTGATTTTAGATACTGTATATTATTTTTGTTTTATGTGTGTTTTAATGTATTTTTAACTTCTAACTAATGGGTTTGATACTATGAAATACTTAAATATAACCCCGTCAGTCACTCATGCTCCAGTTGATCTCAACTGCTCCTTGCATCTCAGAAATCATAGTGCAAAATTCAGTTCCCTGTATCTGGTTTTACATCTAGGTACTCCAGTTTGCTGGCTTCATTACAGGACCATGCTTCCCAAGTTCTGTGAATACTTACTGGGAGTGTGAATGGGGCTCCGCATGGGAGAGCTTATATACATTTAGCTGTATATATTTAGAAGCCTCTTGTGCAGATGGCAGCAATCTGAAAGCGCAGCTGACTGTTGTGTATGCACAGTCTGAATAATGAAGTCTAGAAAGCTATGTTGTGACTACTGTTTACATAGCTCTAAAAGCAGTGTTAAAAGGACTTTTGAGTACAGTAGTCCTTTTTAAAAGTGGTTAGCATGCGACTTAGATGCCACCGTGCTTTGCTTTATGCTATTTTACCCTTAGCCATTCTTCCTCCTGACTATTCTCAATTTTCTCCATTCAGGAACCATGATGGAAATCAACATGAAGAGGTTTGCTGCAAGCTTTGCACTTTGCCTAATGTTTTTTCTGGCTTGCAAGGGGAATTCAGAAAAAGGCAATGCTTCCCAGCTGCACTTTACGTACCCTCTCTACAACGCCACTATCTATGAAAATTCACCTCCCAAAACCTATGTGGAAAGCTATGTCAAAATGGGTATTTACATCACTGACCCAGCATGGGACATCAAATACAAAATAGCTTCTGGAGACACAAGTGGTCTGTTCAAAGTTGAGGATCATAAAGCTGGTGATTTCTGCTTTTTGAGGATTAGGACCAGGAGTGGTTATACTGACCAGTTGAACAGGGAGTTCAGAGACAAATACACACTGATAATCCAAGCCATGGAGAAAACGTTTGCCTTTGAGGCTTGGGCCAAAGTACTGATCCACATCCTGGACAGAAATGACTTGAAGCCTTTGTTCTCACCTCCATCTTATAAAATGACAATCAAAGAAGACGCCCCCATCAAAACCATAATTGGTGTGGTCAGTGCCACAGATGCTGACATTGGTCAGAATTCTGAGTTCTATTACGCATTAAATACAAGATCACCACTTTTTACAATTCACCCTACCAGTGGAGCTGTAACGACTGCTGCGAAACTGAATGCCACTCACAGAGGGAAGCATCAGTTAAAGGTCCTGGCTGTGGACAGAATGAGGAAGATCTCTGAAGGAAATGGCTTTGGAAACCTAGCCAGTCTCACCATCCAGGTAGAACCATCCATCAGGAAGCCCCCCGTCATTGGCTTGGTGACAGTGAAGTCATCAGATTCTGCCGAGGACCTCCTGTATGCTACTTTGAGTGTAGGAGCAGATGGGTCGGGAGGTGGGGTAGATTCGGTTAACATTGTGGATGGAGACCCAAAAGGGCATTTCAGGTTGACCAGATCATACATAGAAAATGAGTTCATGATAGTGGCAGCCAAAGAGATCAACTGGAATTACAATCCTCTTGGTTTCAATCTTAGCCTGCAGGCGAAGGACAAAAATGAGCCACCACTTCTTTCACAGATAGTCACTATCCAGATTCCACCTCCAAAATACACCTTTGCCAGATTTGAAAAAGATGTGTATCGAGTTCAGCTGAGTGAGTTTGCACCTTCTGGGAGTCATGTTGTTCTGGTTCAAATTACTCCAGTCCTCCCAAATCTTAAATATATTTTGAAACCTAATTCTGACAGCACAAGTTTTAAAATCAACCCTCAAACTGGATTGATAACTACAGACAAAATAATAGATTTTCAAGAACAGCCCCACTTTGAACTTGAAGTTACAACCAGTTACAGCAAGGCAGCTGTCCCTGTCATTGTTGATATTATTGACTGCAACAACCACCCTCCAAGTTTCTCCCAGCCTTCATACCATGGCAGCTTCGATGAAAACCTGCCGTCTGGCACCAGTGTCCTCTCCGTAAAAGCTACAGACAGGGACTCTGGAGAGAACGGCTTAATCACATACTCCATAGCCAATAAGAGAGCTGTCCCATTTACCATTGACCCATTTTCAGGTATCATCTCCACATCCAAGATAATGGATTATGAGCTCATGCAGAGGTGGTATCACCTCCGTGTCTGGGCATCAGATTCAGGATTTCCTTTTCGCCATCAGACAGAGGTTTATGTTTCTCTTATTTTGAATAACCTGAATGATAATGCACCAGTGTTTGAGAAGATTAACTGCAATGGAAGTATTCCATGGGACTTACCCACGGGGCAGCCTGTGGTTACAGTGTCAGCCATTGATATTGATGAGTTGCAGCACATAAAGTATGAAATCATGTCTGGCAATGAAAGGCAGCTTTTTGAATTGGATTCTGTATCTGGTGTGATTTCCCTTAGAGCTTCTCTCAGAGATAGCTATGCTGAACTACCTACTGTCCATATCCTCAACATTACGGCTACAGATGGAGAGAACTATGCCTTACCTACATGTGTAAACATCACTGTGGTCAAGCAGGAAACCCCCATTCACTTTCAGTGTGAGGAAACAGGGGTACTGAAGGAGGTTGCAAAGACCATAATCCATTCTATTGATTCCCAATCTCCAGAAGTAAACCTGGATGAAGATTCCACCTTGAATACACATCTTATAAATCATCATGCACCATATTTTGATGACACCTTTCCAAGGTGTATTGATATAGAGGAGACAATCCCAGTCAACACAACTATAGTTCAGTTGAAAGCCACAGATAACGATACTAGCTTTAATGGAAAGATGGTTTATGTGATATCTTCTGGAAATGAGGATAGCTGTTTTTATATTGACATAGAAACAGGTCAACTCCTAGTGTCTTCACCTTTGGACCATGAAAGAACAAGATTCTACGTACTGAACATCACAGTGTATGACTTGGGCACTCCTCAGAAGTCATCATGGAAATTGCTAGCAGTAAATATTTTGGATACAAATGATAATGCTCCTTCATTTTTGCAAAGTCCATACTTGATCACTGTACCAGAGGACATAAAAATAGGCACAACAGTTATAGCGGTGAAAGCTGAAGATGCTGATACAAATGACAATGGGAGGGTGAAATATTCTCTTCTTACACCCACTGATAAATTTGCCATCAACAGTGTCACTGGAGAGGTAGAAGTGACTGCTCCCCTTGACAGAGAATTGTGGCCTCAGTATATATTGAAAATTGAAGCCAGAGACCAGCCACTATTGGGCCACCAGCTCTTTGCAATTGCTGATTTGGTTATTTCTTTGGAAGATGTCAATGACAATTCTCCATATTGCATCCCCACCCTGAACAAAGTAAAGGCTCCTGAAGATCTTCCCCGTGGGACTGTTCTGCTATTCCTGGAAGCCTTTGATCCAGATATCATCTCTGCAATGGAGCTGAAATATACTCTGCTCAATAATGTTGAGAATATGTTTAAACTTAATGAGCTGACAGGAGCTCTGTCCTTGGATGCAGAACTAGACTACGAGAAGAGGGACTTTTATAATCTATCTGTGGAGGTTAGTGATGCTGGCAAGCCCCGTTCTCGTTCTTCTCTCTGCTTCATTGAGATTGAGATTTTGGATGTCAATGAAAACCTGCACCCTCCTCGCTTTGCTTCTTTTGTGTATGAAAGGACAGTGGAAGAAAACAGTCAAGACGGGACATCTGTGATGACTGTTACTGCTCAAGATGATGATAAAGGGAAAGATGGAGAAATCCAATACTTTATCAGAGAGGGAACAGATTTGGCTGTCTTCAGCATTGAAAAGGATTCAGGTAATAATGGGACTCTAGGATATATGGTGGGAGAGAGGCTCAATTGGTACTGCTTATTTCTTCCGAAGTTTTGATTTGCTAATATTTCCCACTTCCTATGCTCAATATTGTCTGTGTTTGCATGCTACTAGTAACTCTTATTCTATAGAATGAATCTACAGTAGCTCTTCTGCAGCAGCTATATCGTAGCTTCCATGGAAGAGGGCTTGATCATTAAGAGAATGACTGTTGCAGAGAATCTGGCAAATCACATATTTTCCATAAGGCAAACAAATTCTTGGTCAAGTTACTTTTCTTCTAATCTTACTGATGTACAAGGCAAATATTAGGAGTGGGGATGTGGAGTGGACAGTACAGTACTCTTACGAGTGGATAATACTTTTACCATGTGTTTAGAAGTAGTGCTCCCTCCAGTACTGAAAGATTTTGTTCTCCTTACCACGTTTTCTTGCATTTTAGCATGCTTTGTTTCTGATTCATCACTGGAAAGTAGCTAAAGGCTTAATTTGTATTTTTTATGTACCAAGACAAGTATCTCTGAGGAAGTCATGGTGTCTGAGAGAAAATGTTCTAATGGCACAGAATACCCATTTCCCTAACATCTAATTCCAAAACACAAACTCTTTTGAATTCCAAATTTTCTTGCCACCCATTTCATAAAAGTCAAATTGGTGAGACTAAGATATAAGTGGCTGAACACATGTAAGTACAAAGTAGTGTCAGGATCTGATCCTGAATACCAAATCACATAGTTTTCCCATGAAATACAATCTGTCTAGAACTATATGTTGCAGATAGCCCACAGAAAAGGGCAAACAGATTTATTTCAGGGTGAGATTTTGTGTATATGGATACCTAGATTTTGGTCTACAAAAGCTCACACTGTAACAAATCTGTTAGTCTTTAAACCAACACAATATTTTGCATCCTGCCCCCTTCCTTTTGAGAACATGCTGAGACAGACTAACATGACAACTTATTTGGAAACTGAGCAAAGTGGGCCATAGGTGGGCACAGAAAATCACTTTAGCCATTGTGAGTTTTCAGACTTAATTAATATGATAGTTAAAATATAATTTTGGAAAAAAGAAACACTCTTACTAGAGGCCCAATATAACTGTAGCTTCACCAGATCTATTGTTATTAGCACAAAAATGACAAGTACATTTAGAAAAAGTTATTTAGAAGAGGTAGATTTTTTAAAAAAAAGATGTTCAGTGAAAATGCAGTGCCTCGAATCCTGCTACTATGAATGCTATGTCTGTGTAATTTGCTGCAGCCCATTGCAGCTAACTGATGGATGAGCTGCCAGGCTGTGTCTTCATTGTGTACATGTTCACAGCTGACATACACCTTGTCAATTATCCGCCATTAATGGCAGCAATAGTTACACAATCCTTATGCAGACACCAACAGGATTATGGCCAGTAACAAGATAAGGCTTGAACAGGGTGTTCATTTGTTTTTAACAGGCTTAAAACCAAATTAAGAGTAAGAAATCAACTTATTTTAAGTTTTCAAGAAGAAATTGTTTGTGTGGAATGCATAGAATTTTATTATTGTTTTTTTCCTTAGGGACAATCTTTACCACAAGAACACTGGACAGAGAATCCAGGTCTCATTATTGGCTGACAGTGTTAGCTGTTGATTTAGGAACGGTCCCTCTGTCTTCTGTGGTTCAAGTTTACATTGAAGTCACTGATATAAATGACAACCCACCCCAGATGTCCAGTCCTGTCTATTATGCCTCTGTCATGGAGAATTCACCAGCGAACACCTACATCCTTCAGGTAGAAGCCATTGATCCAGATTCAAGTTCACAAGGGAAGCTGACCTTCCACATCATAAATGGAAATCATCAAGGATTCTTTGCTATTAATCCTGTCACTGGTAAGAAATGCATACATATAAATATTGGATGTGGGGGGGATTGTTTTCTGTTGAAAATTTTCTGTTTGAGGCACTTTAGCAATATATGTTTGTGTATATTTGGAGTGTTTTAGGGAGTCCAGAGTGGTCTCTGATGCCTACAGTTTCCAAAATGTGAATTTCAAAATGTGATCCTTGCTTGCAAGAAATAATTCCAATTTACCACACGTCCCATGCCAAGAACCCTGACTTCCTGGAGAGAATATATATTTTTAACTTCTCAGATTTGAGCAGAAGGAGGATCAGATAAACATAATTTTTTTAATTCAAGTTCTTTAGTGCTATGGGAATATAATTTATTTTATTTTTCATTTATTTATATATTCCACTGATTTATGTGGCCCCTTTCTCCTGATGGATGGATCCAAAGCACTTCATAATTTACATCAGAATGGGCAGATTATTATCTGAATATAGATTTTAGGATATAGTGAATTTAAAAATACTAATCCAGGAAACGCTGCTTGCCTTGGTTTTAGTTCTATGTGACTAATAAACTATGTATTCTTTCCTTTCTTTTTATCTGTTATCTATGTATGTCAACTAGTGTAGAATTTAAGGGAACACTTTCTGAACACACACACACACACACACACACACACACACAAAACTATACAGCGGACCCTCGACTTACAGATGTCTCCACTTACAGACTTTTTGAGTTACAGACTTCTCTGGCGGCAAAATTTAGGTTCGGCTTGCAGCCAGAGAATCAATCTACAGACTGGAAAAAACAAAACAAAATGGAACAAAAATGGTCGGTTACAGATTAATCGGTTTTCAATGCACTGTAGGTCAATGGAGCCTCGATCTACAGACTTTTTGACCTGCAGTCACCGTTCCAATACGGATTAATTCCGTAAATCGAGGGTCCACTGTATTATATTATATATTATATTATATTATATTATATTATATTATATTATATTATATTATATTATATTATATTATATTATATTATATTATATTATATTATATTACATTATTTACTTGATGAAGTGACTTAGAGCTGATGCACATAAATGTTTATGTTGTCTGATTTGGTCACATCTTGATACGCAGCTGAATGCATAAATAACAATATTCTTGGCTTTATGTTTTCTGAAACAAACTACCTCTTTCCAAACAATGTCAAATAGCAAACTGGTTTAAATGTTCAGTCACTGGAGTGATACTTTCCCCCCATGTAGTAATTTTACCACCTCAGATCTGGAATAGGGAGACACTAATGTAAATGTGCTCCAATATGAAAATCGTGTCTGAGATCAACAAAGATCATCTAAGTCTCAACTTGTTTTACAAATGGATGACAATATTTTACAGCATGATAGATTTTGCTTTCTGTTACTTTCATATGAAGTTCGGGGAAGTTACTTTGGGGCTGGAGGATTCCAGGAATTGTAGTCTAGTGAATGCAATTTATCTAAGATCTAATTAAAGAAAAATAGTTGTTGTGGGTTTTTCGGGCTTTTTGGCCATGTTCTAAAGGTTGTTCTTCCTAACGTTTTGCCAGTCTCTGTGGCCGGCATCAAGGAAAATACTTCTTTTCTCTGTTCAATAGTCCTGGCAACCTTTTTCAGACACACATTCACATGAACAATCATAACACTTCTTCTGAGCAGTCACAGATGGGGTTATAATAAATTCCTACCAAGCTGCTGGAACTTGAAATTGCTTTTGGGGAGTTCCTTCAAGTCATACTCATGAACAGCAGTTTACAATGCATACCAGCGCAAAAGTATTCCCTGGGATAGTCAGAACAAACAGATTTTTAAGAAAACAAAAACAGTAGCCTTGTTCTTTTGCAGGATGAAATAGACCTTTATAAGCTTGAGCAACTCTGGCTTCACAGTTAATGCAAGCAGTTGTTAGCAGTAACTACATTCTCCTTGTCTTTCTATTTCCATAAACCTGAGCTGTGTTTATCACTTCTCTTGTTTTTGTCAGTGTTGGCAAAGAAAGTATCAACTTAGCCTTTCTATGTCTTTTGCAACTATTATGTCTGTGTCATCTCTAGCCTAGGTAACAGATCCTTCCAGGCTGTTAAAATCCTTTTGGTGTTTAATGTAAACTGCTTTTCAAAATTAGAATTTTGGTCCTGGTGTGTGGCCAGTCTTAAAGTGAAATATTCCCATCCTAAGTCTGTAAACATAAAAGTACTTGGAATCAGCAGAGCTTTCTTTTGAGTAGATATTTACAAATGTGTGCCTTAAACAAAGTAATAGTATATGTAGGTGAATCCTACTGATATAAGTTAGTTAGTTAATTAGTTTGTTTGTTTGTTTATTTATTTGAAATATTTTAATCTCACATTTCTCCTTGAAAAGGACCCAAGGCGGCTTACAACAATAAAACACAATATTTAAAGTTGAAAACAATGAGTATACAATGGTGGTTAACATAATTAAAAGACAATATTTAAAGCTATGGACAATGAATATGGAGATATCTTACATCATTCATACGCAATATTAAGGCAAAGATCAATAAGTATACAATTTTTTAAAAAAAACAGGCACTGAGAAATGAAAAACACAAAAATGGAAAACACAGGTAGTACTAAAAATCCAGTCAAAGCAGTAATGCATAACCGTCTCTCTAAAAATCACACACAGGCAGCTGGGGGAAGACTTGTCTGAAGATAAAGGTCTTTGCCTGCTTGCGGAAACATAGCAAAGATGGGGGCAGCCTAGCTTCCTGTGGGAATGGGTTCCAAAGTCTGGGAGCAGCAACAGAGAAGGCCTTCTCCTGTGTCCCCATCAGACACACCTGTAAAGGTGGCGGGACTGAGAGAAAGACCCCTCCTGATGATCTTAACACCCGAGCCAGCTCCTAATGGGAGATATGGTCTTTGAGATAGCTTGACTCTTTACTCTGGGCAACTAGGTTTACATCATCAACCTGCAATGGTAATACTTATATTAATTGCAATGACACCTTTCTACAAACACAAACCCCAGCTTCAGGTTCCAAGGCTCCCTAGGGTGACTTTTTGCCTTGGGAAGCTTCTGGGAGTCTCTGGATGAGTGGGGATACTTTAAAAGCCCCAAACCATTGCCAGATTGTGGGTGGCAATCCCAATTCCTTTGGTTGAATGGACAGTGGTGATAAAATCAGTGGAAATTTGGGCTACGGTAGGTGTACATCAGGAAAGTGGGTGGGTGATATTGGACTAGTCTACTTGTCTTATTTGTGACTGTGACAGGACAGAGGTGTGACTGCACCACAGTGGCTTTAGGCGGTGAAAATATGCTTCCTGGTTTTAGATCCATGTAGAGCAGCTAAGTGAAGATGTGGACATGTGCTTTACCACAGCTTGGCCCAGATTTAGGAAACCATTAGTAGTATTAACTTCCTTTACCCCATTTCACTTCAAAAGTAATTATTATGTACAACCAAGGCTTAAATAGAGAAAGAAGGCCCCCAAAACCCTCAACTTCACTGTGGCATCTGCCCAGGTCATGAATATTAATATGCTATCTGCATGGGCCAATGAGAGTGCTGGAGAGGCGGAGCCATGAGATATGAGAATCTCTGCAGGGAGAGGAGAGAGTTAGATTGTAGATGGGGAGTTTTATTTTTGAGGATTGGTCGTTTTGGAGTTTGGGTGGAGAGAGGGAGAGTTGGCAGTTGGAGAGAGTTGGAGGAGGATAAACCGGCCCCTCCCTTTGTCTTTCTGCCAGCAAAGGTTGTTTTATTCAGACAATCCTTTGGCAATGGGCCTTGCCTAAATAAAAAGGGATCTTAATTTCAGAGAGGATTGTTATTGTTGATCTGCCTCACTTGCTTTTTCCTTTGTCTTATGTTTTAATTAATCAGTTTTATCTTTTTAACTATACTTGATTATTGATTTTATCTTTCCCATGGTGCTGTTTTGACTATGAAAAGATCCAGACAGATTATGAGTACACTGCTATGATGTATGTTTGTATATATACTTATACAGAGGGGGAGGGGGGGAGAGGTAATACAGTGGTGAAATGGGTCATGTTTTGCCAGAACAGTCTTGAAAAGATTGAAGGCTACTGTATTATGTGATACTAACAAATATGTTAAAATCTGTAAAGCAAGAAATTAGAGTATTCAGTGGAGAATATGGGATGATTGTCTGGAAAAATTATGTTGCATTGGAAGGGCTTGAGTTTCTACCCTTCTTGCTTCTATAGCAAGCCTCTGCATGCCTGGGTTGCTCTAAAATTTAATCCATTGTCTTCTGTTAACAAGTCTTACATTCCTGGTTTGGGCTCTTAGAATCAGGAAGCAGAGAAATGAGCCAAAGCGATGCATGTATAGGAGGCACCCCTGGCTCAGATCATCAACTTTCCAGTAACCCACAGAGTTTGGAAAATGCCTCTTGTACAGCAGATGGTTTTGTATACAGACAACTGAGAAATGTTTTTAAATGACATGAAGAAAAGAAATCTTGCTTTTCTTCTATCAGAAATTTTGCTGCTGTTGTTTATAGAACTCCAGCTGAAAACTGTATATGGTTTTAAAAAAAAGGTGTAATATTTAAATTTAGTCACAACAGGTCTTCCATTTGAAGCATATTCTTGTTTTGCTCCTTTGCCTTACATTTAGTCATTTTATTGTATTGAAATTTAATTATTGTAAGCCACCCAGAGACCTCTGGGTAGAGTGGGCGGCATATAAATTAAATTAAATAAATAAATAAATAAATAAATAAATAAATAAATAAATAAATAAATAAATAAAATATATAGCAGCCAACGCTGGTGTGACTATCAGTGCTGCTCCTATGATTCTTAGAGTTTGCATGTGCTGTCCACCTTTTTAAAAAACAAATAAAATAGTCTGAAATATTTTAGGGATATGTATATGTTAATCCTTCACTTTATTGCTGTATTTTAAAAGCTGCAAAATAGGTGTAGGGATTAGAGAAGGAAAGATATTGCTACTGAATTTAGGAACGAGCTCTAGCATTACTGGGCATTACAAAACATAAGGTGGAACAAGGAGAAGGAACAAACTCTAGAATTCTTCCTGACCTCTTCTTAGCCGAAGGTAAACTGAAATCTCAAGATGAAAGCTATAGGCTTAAAGAGTCAGCTTGAGGGTGCCTTGGTTTCCCAGGGTACCCCAGAGGTGCATGGGGGTGTATAAATATCACCAGAAGTAATCTTGATACCACTGAAAGGCCTGTGAAGGTCATCATCTGAGTTTCCATGTTTAAAATATGCAGTCTCTCGATTCCTACAACATTTCAGTGGATACATTGTGTGAATTACCTAAGCAGGAAAACATTTGGGGCAAACCACTTTAACCTCATTCAGGATGTGGTTGGAGAAAAGCATCCAGCATTCCCAAATCAATCTGCCTCTCATTCATTTTGTTCTCCTTAAGTTCGAAACTCCTCAGGTTGGACAAGGAATTGGGACTTTGCCCTTAGCTCCATCTTCACCTTTGTTTGGAAAAAAAAGAGAAGTGTAGGTGGGCGAGTGCTGGTGTTGGTTATATTGCTGCTCGTGTTCTGACATGACTTAATCTTCACCCTTTCCTATCAAAAACCAAGTATTTCGCAACTTCAGGCAGAAACGGTAGGTTACTCATGAACTTAGGCAGGCAGGCAACGAACATGGAGTTAAAAGAGAAGGATGAGAGGTAGAGAATACGCAGAAGTGGTTTACCCTTCCCTTCTTCTGGGGTGCCCTGGGACTGTGCAATTTGTCCATGGCTACACGGGCTCGCTCTTCTCCCAGAGGGCACAGTGGGAGCTCTCAGCCTCTGGACAGATATCTAAATGACTGAGCTATCCAGCTATCTATAAAATCTACCATACTAGTATGTAAAAGTGACTGATTTGCCAGGCAGCCACTCTTTCTTCACTGCATGGTATGATTTAAGAACATAGGGAGCTGCCTTATACTGAGTCAGACCCTTATTATACCCAGTGTAGTTGACACTGATTAGCACCAGCTCTCTATAATAACTGGTAGGGTACCTTTGGAGTAGTAGAATATTCAGCTCTCCCGTGATCCCATGGGGGAAGCTATGACAGCCAATTATTGGTTCTGCAGTAGTCTCTCAGGTAGCTGCTCAACTCCAGAGTTTTCAGTTTAGCTAAATTATTTGCTAATTTTCTCACAATATCCTGGTCACCAGATATCATTTTCTTGGGTTTACTTCTGCTGCTGTTGGTGAAGATGATTCCAGGAGGGAAATATACCAATAAGTATTTTAATCCAGACAACTATATTCTATGTTCATATGTGTAGAGCATATCAAACATACAGCTACCCAGTCCTAATTTGGCAATGACTGAGCAGCATATTTTAAATCTAATATCGGGTATTAGTTTATTTGTAATCCAAATTGTTGATCAGCATAAATATGTTTGTACTGCGATTTTCAGGAATTTAGTAAGAAGCCACTTGGGTTATTGATTAACTGGGACAGTGAGCTATGGGAAGGATAGCCTCAATTCATTGGTGCAGATGTAACATTAACTCAGTACTCCACTAGCAGAAAGAAAGAAAGAAAGAAAGAAAGAAAGAAAGAAAGAAAGAAAGAAAGAAAGAAAGAAAGAAAGAAAGAAAGAAAGAAAGAAAGAAAGAAAGAAAGAAAGAAAGAAAGAAAGAAAGAAAGAAGGAGCAAGGAGCCTTCAATCTTTTAGAAGTCCTTACAATTGTATAAAGGTAGTTGAAAAGATGCATTGTTGTGCCAGCAATTTAATTTAATTTAACCCAACAGTTAATTTTGTTTTAATTAGATTGTTTTGAAGATCTGTATACCACCTTTCATCCAGGTATCTGGGGCTCATTTGCAGTGATTAAAGCAACATGTTTGTGCTTTTTGGATAAAGAGCTAGGAAATATTGTTTTTTTAGTTATAAACCCCAGAATGCCTCAGTTGTTGCGTAGTGCACATGCCACCCAATGTATATACAGGATGCCACTGCACAATTGATAAACTTGAGAAGCATCTGTGCAGGTCTTTTAAAGGCTGTAGCCTACATGGATAGACTTGGCATAGGTGGCTTCTTGTGCAGAGATCATGTCTAGTGTGGAGATATTGGGTAGCATTATTACCACATCTGTGTAGAATAAATAATTGAGAAGTACTTTCAAGTTTTAAGATAACATGGATCCAGGCACATTTCTTCCACCTATCCCTTTATTCCATCTCCTGCTCCCAGCCCACATTGATTTTACAGTAGTCCTGATTACTTGAATAATTTCAGATGTAAAAATCCACATATCAGAAGAATCAGAGACAGCCTGCCTCAATTTCACTGAAAGGCTGGTCATTGGGCCATTTTACACATCCTCAAGGCAGGCTTAGGTTTGTTGCTGGTGCCCGACACAGAGCTCAGGATGTTATTTTTTTGAAGGAAACTTTTTCCATTATTCACCATTTTGGATAGTAAGAGATTGCTACCATTATAGTCAACCTATCTGCAAAAGTAACCCATTCTTCTGCATATTACTAAGTGTTACTGTCACTTGGTGTAACCCTCTGGACATACATACAGTACATGAAATGCTCACCCTCAAGTGGCCAATTCTATTTACTGCATTTTGAAAATACTTGATGAACATGTTGTACTCACTAGGACAGGCTTTGTATGATGCTAGAGCTCTCCTCTTATCCTTGATGGCTGGCATCAACTCCTCCGAATGGGCTTCGAAGCAGTTGGCTGTCTTTTTGCTAAACATCTTCAATATGCGTTGCCTCCGACATGTTTTGGTATCACCTGGCAGGACAAAGTTCCAAATAGAGTAGTCCTAGAACGAGCTGGAATTTGTAGCATGCATACATTACTAAAACAGCGACGTCTACGTTGGCTTGGGCACATTGTGAGAATGGCTGATGTTTGGATTCCAAAAGATCTCCTGTATGGAGAATTAGTGCAAGGAAATCGCCCAGGAGGAAGACCACAGCTGTGATACAAGGATATCTGCAAGCGGGATCTGAAGGCCTTAGGAATGGACCTCAACAGAAACCCTGACATCTGAGCATTCAACCTGGAGGCAGGCGTTGTGTCACGGCCTCTCCCAATTTAAAGAGACCCTTGTCCAGCAGGCTGAGGCAATTTACATCCTGGTTGTACTGAACGTCAGGCTGGTTCGAAGAATTGGTGAAGGTCTTCCTAAACGAAGTCTCCATGTTCAAAAGTGGTATATCTCTGAATACCAAATATTTTGAACAAAGAGTCTTAGTGATTTCACCAGAAATGTAATTGGTGCTGCAAAGTCACTGTCTCCCATCCATAAACTCTAGACTTGGATACAGAATACACCTCTATAGGTTTTGCCGATTCCACTTATGTACACTATTCAGCACTTACTTGCCTTTGCTCTCACACACACCTTCTCTTGCACTGTTTCTGACATTGGTGTGTGTGTGTGTGTGTGTGTGTGTGTGTGTGTGTGTGTGTGTGTGTGTGTTTGTGCGCACATGTGTGCTCATCCAGACTCATTCTTTTGGCCACAAATCTGCCCACATTCTCTTGTTGGCATACAAGCACCTGCTTGTCCATCTTCACTCCTGCTTTCCTTCTTGCACATTCATGCACCTACTTGCTCAGTCTTTTGCTCTCTCACACACCGACCAACACACGTCCACCCTTGCTTTGTCTCATCCATGCTCTTGCTCTTTCACAGCTGCAGATCTACTTTTTCTTCTGCACATGCACCTTCTCTCTTACACCCACTTTCTCGGCCTCTTCTGGTTTTGCACACACCTGCTCCCATTCTCTTGTGCACATCCTATCTCTTACTCTCCACTTTCCTCCCTCTGCTGCTTTTTGTCTCTCCTTAGTTCCTATTTTTCTACAGTGCATCCTCCAGAAGAATTAGGGAGACTTAGCAATACAAGCTGAATACCCTTGTGACTCTTCTTTCTCTTTCACTGATCAGGTCACTACCACCAGTAACAACAGGCAAATACTCCTGCTAGTTTCTCTGAAAAGCAGTAAATTATAGTGGTTTTCATTACAAGCAAATAGTAACTTTGTTGCAACTCAGTACTGTTTAATGTAACTTGTTCCTTAGAAAAATTGGTTCCTTCCAACTCTGCATCCCTTGCAAGTAAGACACAACCTGAGGACACTATTTTGCCCTCAGAGGCCTGAAAAAGCCCCAGAATGTTTCTGTGGATGATGTTAAATTCAACAATTGAAGTTCACCAAACTAAGAACTTCTGAAGAAGGCAGTTACCTAATGTTTCTTTTTTTAAAAAAAATCCTTGTAGGGCCTAACCACAGGGGAGATGGGGAGGAATTATGTTAAGTGGCAAATTATGCCCCCCACAAGGCACAATATCTACCTTCTTCATTGAAACTCCCCTTTTTCTTTGCATCTTCTGAGATCTACTGCTAAGAGCCATGTGAACACTTTTTATATTTACATGTCTTGGCAAGAGGAAAAATACCACAGCTCTGTTTTGGAATTAGTATAATTAAACGTTAACCACAATTGTTCTCAGATCTCATTACAAAGTGTTTAAGAGAACTTGTAAGGAAATCAGTGGTGGATGCATGGCTGTCTGGGCCACTGGTCTGGAATCACAGATTCACCAAACACAATTGCCCCGTGATATTAAGGAAACTGTACAGTCACATAAAGAATTCATTAAAAATAGAATTTGTTTAATACAGAAAAGATACAGTGGTGCCTCGCTTTACGATTGCCCCGCATTATGACAAATCCGCTTAATGATGATGTTTTTGCAATCACAATTAGACAATAGTCTAAATGGGGGAATTTCGCTTTGCGATGATTAGTTCCCTGCTTTGGGAACCGATTTTTCGCAAAACAATGTTTTTCTAACAGCTGATCAGTAGTTTCAAAATGGCCACTGGGTAATTAAAATGGCTCCATGCTGTGTTTAGGAACGGATTCCTCGCTATACAGGCAGTGAAAATGGCCGCTGTATGGAGGATCTTTGCTGGACTGTCAGTTTTTACCCCGTTGGAATGCATTAAACAGGTTTCAATGTGTTTCAGTGGTTTTTTGTTTTTGTTTTTTTCTTTACGATGTTTTCACTTAACGGCGATTTTCCTGGAACGGATTATCATCGTTAAGCGAGGCACCACTGTATGAGAAGAAACTACGAGAAAATGCTGAATCCTGAGAGAATCAGACACCGCAGACATTATTTCACTGGCTTTGTCTTTCCTACAAATGTTCTTTCTAACAATTTTGCTGTAATCTGTCAGGCTTAGAAATAAAGTTGTGATGTTTTTGCAAAGAATAGGTGTTACACACACACACACACACACACACACGCACACACACACACACACACACACACTCAGTTTGAGTCAGGAACTCAGCAAGGGCAAGCAGTTGAAATTCCTACTCCCATATCATGATCTCAAGCTGGCTTAGTGCCATTCCCACCCATCTATGTCCCTATTTTCCCTTTTTTCCCTTTAAAAATCAGATGTGGAATGCTAAAAATATAAATATCACATATTGTTTGATCTTGATAGGTGAATTAAATTTTTAAAGAACAGAGCAATCCATGCAAAGTCTGTGTGGAGCCTGTTGCTACAATGCCAGGATCCTGCCTGCCTGCACTTTTTCTACATGCTTAGAATATCAACAAGTATATCCATGCTCATTCTCTTTCACATGAGTCATGGCACAGAACTTAGGGTTTAGCTTCAGCTTGGTGGGCTTCAATACTTGCCCCCCTTTTTCTGCTATAGACAACACTGGATCAATTCATAAAGCCTGGACCAATGCCATTGTGGCCCCAATTTATAAAAAGGGGATCCCTTGCTACCAGAAAATTATAGGTCAGTTAGCTTACTATCAGTGATTGGGAAATTATATGCAAATACCTATTAAACTGTGCTCTTGGACTGATAATCAATCTATTCATTGCCTCGAGCAAGCTGGTTTTAGGAAAGGCAAGTCCACAATTGACAATTGCATGATACTCTTGCAAACTTATTAATAAAACATTAAAATATGCTAATGCCAAACTGTATGTGGCCTTCCTTGATTTAAAGGCAGCTTTTGATTCAATAGATAGACAACTATTATGGGACAAATTGGAAAATTTGGAAATTGATAAAAGACTGCTCCTCCTCATAAAAGGTTTATACTCCACTACAACATGCCAAATTCGACTTTCTCAAAGAGGGGAAGTAACTAACAAGGGAGTGAAACGAGGCTTCATCCTGGCTCCCTTACTGTTTAGCCTTTTTATGATCACACTCCCTTTTTGACAAACTTTAATGGCCACCCTTCCAAATTGGGAACTCATCTCATCCCGATACTACTGTATATGGATGGTGCAGTCATCATTTCCCATAATCGTCCAGGCCTAAAACACTTGATTCATGGATGTGCAGAGTTTCTGAGCAAAAATAAAATTCAATTAAATCATAATAAATCAGAAATACTGGTTTTTACCAAAACATGGAAACAATTTTAACGGAACCTAAATGGAAATCACATAGAACAAGTTAAACATACTTAGGTGTTCTTTTTCATTATAAACACTCTTGGATCCCCCATCGAAAAAATGGCTATAATTGCAGCTAGGATCACTACTCAATCTATTCTTTTACTATAATTCAGGAAATCAGTTTGTCCCAGCGTCGTTACAAGTTTTCAAGTCCAAAATTATTCCACAAGCCCTCTATGGTTTCCCAATTTGGGCAAGTGCTATGGATCGATCAATTGAACAGGTACAGTCCTTCTTACACAAAATGTTAGGACTACCTAGATGCGTGCTCTACTCGGTGCTCTGACTGGAGTCTGGAGTATCTTTAATACAGACTGTAGATTGGTTGAGATCATTAAATGTTTGGTTAAGAATCTATTACAATTCAAACATGGACAGTTTATTATACCAACTTAACGAGCGCCCCGTTTAACAACGAATCCACATAGCGATTGAGTTTTTGCGATCATTTTTTGCGGTTGCATAACGATGTTTTTCCAACAGCTGATCAGCAGTTCCAAAGGGGAGACTCTAGTAGGATGCTATTGAATTAAGAAGTACCAAGATGTGACTTTGGTCCCCTAGCCCTGCCTGTCATCCCCAACTCAGCTCAGTATTGGTGGCTGTGACGTCCACCCCACCCACCACAAGGGGCACCAAGAGCCTGTGGATACACTTCTGGAAAGAGAAGACCTGGACAAAATGATCAGTCAAGCACAAGCATCATCAAGGGATATGGATAATAACTGAACATGGGAGCAGGACGGGGGAGTACAGAGCAAAGGGTTGTGATTTAATGTATTTATGAAGGCTTTCACGGCTGGGATCTAATGGTTGTTGTGGGTTTTTCAGCCTCTTGGGCCATGTTTTGAAGGTTGTTCTTCCTAATGTTTCGCCAGTCTCTGTGGCCGGCATCTTCAGAGGACAGCTCTCTTCTGGTGTAGTTTGCTTGGGAATGGAGTATTTATGGCTGTGAGATAGGCTTTTGTCCTTTTCTGGAGATGGGTGATTAGTGTGTCTTGTTGTGGGTATATTGTTGTGATAAGAAGGAGAGATTATCTGTGTGTAGTGATCCCTGGTCCTTGTGGCTGGGTAGAGTTCCTTGACCTTTTGCACACTGTATTTTTGAGAGGTGGAAGCCAAGTTTTGTTGAGTTTCAAACTTTCCTCTTTTTTGTTGAAGTTCTGCTGGTGCTTGTAGATTTCAATGGCTTCCCTGTGCAGTCTGACATAATGATCGCTGGTGTTGTCCAGTATTTCAGTATTTTGAAATAGAATTTTATGTTCATCCTTCAAACTGCTGATGGTTTTTTTGACTGCTAGTAACATGATTTGAATGCATGTTAGGATTAGTCTGTTTTTTTAATCTTACTGAAGGTGTCTTTCAAAACATAGTTAGAGCCAAGGAGATGGAAATGTACAAAGAAAGGCACAGCTGCATTTAAGTGTGCAGTTACCTTGGTTTCTGAGAAAGTCTTGTGGCCAGGCAAAGGAAAAGCATATGCCAGAGAAAGAAAAGTGCTAACACTCTGCCTACACAGAAAAGGATTCTGTTCATCTTCACAATTAGAACAGGAATGGTATCCAATACTGGTACTGTTGTGCAAGAAAGTGTGCATGCCATTGTGCAAACGCTTGCAGAAGTGCTTGTTCATCTTGTGCAGTTATTTGTGGCATGGAGTGATAGAGGAGAACTGCATTAAGTTACTTTTTCTGGATGTTATCTGCACGTCTAGTTTGCATTAAAACTTAATTCCTAATTCTTTGAAAGTTCCAAGCTCTTTCAAAACATGTTCATCTACAGCTTGTGAACTTTGGAAGCCTTTCTCTTAAACATTATGACTTAGATTGAGAATAATGAACTCATGGGTCCGTCCCCCCTCTTCTCTTCATGTAAGTTACTGAGTAGTCACATTCTCCTCAAAAGATCAATTCTTTTAATGGAAATTTAAATCAGTTAGTATTTAATAAGCCACAAACATAGTTAACAAAATGAAAGGGGGGAGGTAATGAAGAGGTGGCATCCTAGTAAATCATACCATAAGCATAAAAATAAATAATCAATAGAGACACAATCGAACCTCACTGAGCTCTTCTATTAATGTCAATTGATCCTGTCAGGGCTCCATACAAATCTTAACTGCACTATATTATTCTGATGTGGAGACTGAGTAAGTCACAACAATCTTCTATTGATCCTGGTTGCAAACAGCATTTGCCACAACTGATCCCAATAAATAGTCCAAAACCAAATCAAAAGTGATTAAAGCACAGACCATACAAATCTGTTCATATGGAGCTTTGGTATACTTCTGGATAATATAATTTAAAACATAGCCCTATTTGCTTTATTCCTGCCTTTCCTATATATAATGGAAGTTGCATTTTTCC
This sequence comes from Pogona vitticeps, assembly GCF_051106095.1. NCBI lineage: Eukaryota > Metazoa > Chordata > Lepidosauria > Squamata > Agamidae > Pogona > Pogona vitticeps. The sequence goes on from NC_135784.1 coordinate 93,785,164, forward strand.
AAGTTATATGCGATAACTTTTGAGTGCATGTCTTGGAAGCCACGCTACACAGAGATATAAAATAGAATTTTAAGAATAATTGTTTTATTAGAAAAATAAAGTATTTAGAGATATTCAGTTTGTTGCATAAGCAAAGCATAAGTTACATTTCCATAAGATATTGCATAAGTTACATTTCCATAAGATATATTTGTTAATATAAGATATTAACAAATTCCATCTAGCAAAAATGAAATAAAATTCTAAAAAGCTGCTTGGAAGGCAGGCAAGACATAGACCCCCTTCCTCTATTCTCTCTCTAAATTACATCTTTTATGTCTCTTCTCATCACGCCTCCAATTCCCATGAGAGGTACAGGTGTTGTTTTCCCATCTCCCCGTCTCGGGTCTTGATCCAAACAAGGGTGTTGTGTCTTGGCTCCTTATCATCTCAGGACAAGGCTGCCTACATGGAACTTTCCATTCACCTCGTGGAGAAAACATTCTCAAGGCATAAAATCATGCCAACACAGAACCAATATGGATTCTTTCTACAACGTCCACAACTACATATCCCATTCATCATTCATATTTCAACCTTAATAATCTATACCATGACAGAGCCTATAATTAGAGCCTGAGGAAGTTCTTGTTTAAAAAGAGAGGTGGCAGCGGCAATACTTATGAACCCATAGGGAACTGATAATTTATAAAAGTAATCAGCCTGACTAAAATGGAAGTTTGGCAACTAAATCCAAATTGGAAAAAAAAATGAAAAAGCATGCTCTTTACCATTTCCAACAAGAAGAAACCAGATATTTAATTTTAGGACCAGACAATTATTCAGGCATGCCATCTGGGATATTTAAAGTCTTAGGTAACTATATATCTAAAATGCTTTCTAAAAATATAACATGGGAGACCTGAGTTCCAGAATTGCCTAAACAGGTTCCCTGCCAGAATGACCTTTACATAATAGGTCGAAAGTTAACATACAGTCTTCTGAAGAACAGTTCCCCTAGACTGTTCCAATTTTTGCAATGGCAAGCCTTTTTATTATAGCTGAGTCCCTCTAAAACTGTATTAAAGTAAAGCTCATTCAGTAAGTTCAACTAATGTCAGCTTCCCATGAAAGTTTTACCAACTCTTTTCCCTTTTACTTGTCGTTCTGGTAAGACCAGAACATGTGCAATCATGGCAAATTAATTAGTTAAATTGGGAGTCAAAATAAGTCTCCACAAATCAGGTATACCTGGATAAATGCCAAAATTCATATTGCAATCTGAATAATCTGAGATCTCATGTTCTGAAGCCTTTTTGCCACCCAACAAAATCTTGATAATTAGAAGCATTTAGAAACACTTACATTGTCTACTAGCTACCCAGCAAGTTGGCATATTGCTATCTAGAACCACCCCAGATGGTGTATTTGGCAGCTCAGGTATCAAATAAAGGATGGAATTTTGACTTTCAGAGTTCCCATGTGAAGGGAATGCTTAGAAAATATGCATTAACATAATTAAAAGTCCAAGGTTACGCAAAGTAGTTACTGTCTGAAAATAGTTGGGTGGTAGCTCTTCATCTACATCTCCTTTCATATCTTTATGAGATGAAACTAAAACAGCTAGTCATCCATTGTTTCTAACTGTGTTAGCAATTTTAATACTAGCTGTCCTCACATTTTAAAACCTGAGAAGTAAAAGACATTCCTCTGTAAAAATCCCTCCCCCTCTTTCACTCTTTCTCTCTCTCAGTTGTGTTTAACTATTTGTAAATATTTAACAACTTCTATATTATGTTGCTTCTCTATGACCCATTTCCAGACAAAATTCAAAGTGGTTTTAATCTATAAAGCCCTTGAGTCCAAGCTCTCTAAAGGACCAGATCACCCTTTATGAGCCTGCTGACTTACAGCATGTAACAAAAAAAAATAACAGCTGTTGAGTAACAGAGAGAAAAGTCCTTGTTTTTTTTCTTCTCCTTGAGATTTCTACTCCAATCAAATATTTTGAATTAGAGATTATCAAAATGGCCAAGTGTAGTGGCGTCTGTTGTGTGTCTCGAAGTATATACTGTGACCTAGTGTCAGGATACAACCTTGGCCAACCTTTCCCAGATGAAACGGAGGTGATCATAAACAATTCATGCAAGCTAGCTTGGGTCAGTAAAGGTGTAAACCCAATTTTAAAAAATTCTCCAAGCACTTGTGTGCTAGATACATGTGCAAAAAGTGCTTGTTTGTTTATTTTGAGAAGGGAGTTGACTGACCTGTGTTGATAATAATGACTGTAACAAACGATCTGATTTAGCACCGCTGACTGTTGAGTTTGTGGCTCAGGTGGCATAGCTAGTGCCTTGACTACAGTCCTGGAGTAGAGATACCACACACAAACTGATCAGAGAAAATGAGGCCACTGGTCTATTGGTTACAGTTGGTTGCACCTGAATAGTCTTGGCACAGCCAAAGCTCAAGATGGAAATATTGGATGACCATCCTGCCGGTAACTGCCTCACTCGGCTCAGTTGCTGGATTGATCACAAGGTAAAAAGAGGTCTGGCACCACTGGCTACACAACCACTGTGTGGACCCTTGGTGGTATGATGTGAAGGCCAGTGCAATTCTCTGCACCTTCTAGTAACCTTCACTCCAGTTTGCTTAAGGAGATACACCTCTCTTATGAATATGGATACCCAGGTCCTTTCCCCATGAAATGGATCCAGTCCCATGCTTTCACCCACAAGCTAACTAACCAGATAAAGCTGTGATATCATTATGTGGTGCCATATTGCAGCTCTTCAGCAAAACCCTAAGCATGCAACCCCCCAACTAGAGTTCAAGCAATCAAGAGAAGGGTATTTATTTATTTATTTATTTATTTATTTATTTATTTATTTATTTATTTATTTATTTATTTATTTATTTATTTATTTATATCCCGCCTATCTGGTGAGTGATGGTCTTGTGACAACAGATGCTAGGGTGTATTAGAGATATGCTTAAATACATCCCTTCTAGTCAACACAGGGAAACCTTTTCCCTGACCTGGCCAGTCCCTTCTTTAATTGATTGGCTACATCACAAGGCCACCATTGCTTTGTGTGAATTCCAAAGACTCTCTGGATTGCTTCTAGCCACAAAGAAGATGGTGCCCATGCCATTGGACCACAAACTGGCCTCCTGATGAGCTATGGGCAACTTGGGTGTATGAACAGCAGACATTTAAACTTTCTGGCAGTTGGGGAAGGGCTCAGTTGAGTGCTTTACATGCAGGAGATCTCAGGGTTAATCCTTGGCCTCCCCTGTTTGGAAAGGAGGAGAGCCCTTGTTTGAGACTCTAGTGAGCCACTGCTGGTCAATATATTGGCTAATGAACAGCTTCATATCTTTCCACATTTGAACCACATTAGCATCTCTTCTCTTGTCCTTCCTCTGCTTTGAAATTTGAAATAGCATCTTAGGGAGTGTAGGATCTGAAACGCTTGAACACTGCAATGCAGTTCAGTGAGATTAACTTGGAAAACCTGAGAGAGGAAAATACTGTAAATCACCTCTGCAAAAGATATGGAAAATGTCCATGGTTAGGGGGCAGGAAGTGTTTTTTAACTATCAACTTCTCTTGCTTAAAGGCATTGATTTGATTTAGGTTACTATTTTTCTTTGAAAATGGCCCAAACTGGCATGGCAGGTGGGTGTGGCAGGGCATCACATAGACTGTTATGTTCAGATCCCACAATCGTTTTTTTTTCCCCCTCTTTTCTGGCAGGCCTGATCTATACCACTTCTCAGCAGCTGGATCGTGAATACAAGGCTGAACATATCTTGGAGGTGAGCGATGATGAAGCTACAATTAATTGTATTTACTTGCAAGCGGTTGGGTTTTTTTCCATGTCTGTGTGTTTGTTTGGTAAGTCCTCAAAGAACATTTCCTTGCATGTCACAGCACACAGAGGAGAAGGAAGAGGCTTCATTCCATTGGTTCAAAATTGTCCAGGAAGATAATTGCTTGTTCTGCATTTTCAATTGTTTACCCCTTAGTGCCAGCTTCCTAACTGAATCCTGCTGATAAACCATGCAGAATAAAGAGTAGCAAATAATTTTGTGTCCTTTAGGAAAATGAACACTTGTCTTAATGGATTTCAGTGCTGAAATATTTCACCAAACTGTTGCCCTCCACATTTGTTGTACTGTTAAATTCTGTCCTCTTCAGCCAGAATGCCCAATGGTTTGAGATGGAGTTTGTTGTAATCAAATTACATTAGAGGGATCAAGGCTATGGCATCTGAGCCTCTGATACATGGTGCCAAAAGAAGTTAGGATTTGTAAGATAACTAAAGCTAGTTTGAAACTGGCTTGTAGTTCTGACTTGTTTGGACACTATAAATTGTAATCCCAGGTTAAGGTGTCACACGGAGATATCCCTGCACAATTTGATTACCAGCTTGCATAAAGAAAATAGGAAAATATAAATTAACATATTGTTAACTAAAAACTAAAAACGCTGTTGTATAAGCGGGCCTTTCCAACAGAAAACTCCTGACGATTTTCTCTCTATTCCTTTTTAATTTCTATCTTTCTTAAATTGTAATGTTTTAAAATTTTGTTGTTGTTGTTTGTTGTAAGCCGCCTAGAGTGGTCTAATACGACCAGATAGGCGGGATAGAAATAAAATAAATAAATAAATAAATAAATATGTATACACCAGGGTACTGCTAATTCACACTGGAGATTAATATGTCAGAAATTGTACCTTATGGTTACATGTGAGAGTGCTCTGTGTGATATAGTGAATAAGTGACAGACTAGGACTCTGGAGACAAGGGTTTGAATCCCCACTCAGCCATGGAAACTCAATGAGGACAGGGTGCAACTGGTAAAACCAGTCCTTAAACATCTCACTTACTTTGAAAGCCTTATTAGGTTCATTGTGTAAGTTGGTATCCATTTGACAGCACATAACTAACTATTGCATGTGAATGTGACATAGGTGTCCCAGCATTAGGCACCAGTTCTAAAACAGTGGGATTAAAGTTGAAGCTGCTTTGTTATTGGTTCATCAAATTCTGTGTCTCTGAAGGAGTGAACCTTTCTTTTTTTATGTCAAAGAAGAGGTAGGAAAGAGGCTGTGCCGACTAGAGGAACTGGCTATCCCTTTCAAACTCCATTCTGTTTTGTATCTTGACTTTGGTGAACAGTGAATCTTTCAGATAAAATATTCAGCTGGCTCAGAAATCTACTTTGCCTATAAAAGAGGTTCCTTTGTAGTAGGTAGCATCTATTCTGCACCTTCATTGGTGATTTCTGCTTGACACTTGATTACTGAGACCATACAGATAGAAACAGATTGTGCTGTTTTGCAATCTACAGCTTGGGAAAATTACAGAGACTTCCCCAGCCTGGATTGTCTTCACAGTCTAGACCCTCATTCTGACAGTCCCTCTCTGCAGTCCAACCCCTGGGGAGTTCCAGAAGTTACAGCCCAAAATGTACCTTTTCTAAGTTCTGAAAATAATCTCAGATGCAAACAGGTAACAAAAAGAAGCAGGAAGGAGACCAACCAGTGCATAGTATTATTTATTTATATAAGATATATTTAAACTACCTTTCTCTTTAGAAAGGAGCCAAGGTGACTTACAACAATTAAAAGACAATATTTAAGATTAATAACAATGATTATTTAATACTAAAAAGATGAATGAATGCAATACCAAAAAAACCATAAGATGAATGAATACAACACCAAAACACATTCAATGCAGTAAGATACAACAATCAATTCTAAAAACCCCACTCAGCAGCCTGAAGAGAAAGATCTTTACCTGCATGAGGAAGGACAGTAAAGTTAGGGCCAGTCTAGCCTCTCTTTTTTTGGGGGGGGGCAGTTCCAGAGTCTAGATGTTAATCTTTTTGTTTATTTCATTTGTGCAATTATGAGAGTTGTTATGCATTTGAAATATGTAAGTGTTCTCCCCACCCCACCCACTGGAATTGCTTTGTGCAAAAAAATGGGGGGATGGGGTTGTTGTACAATATGCTTTCTTTCCCAACCTGCTGCTGGTCTTTTTGCTCTCATACAGGAATAATTGAATAATGTACTGTTTATTGAATAATTTAATATTTGAATAATTTGCCGTTTTCATCTTTTAATATTGTGTGTTTAATGATGGAAGCCACCTTGTATCCCTTTTAGGCAGGAATGAATGAATGAATGAATAATCATTCTTCATTTTTCAACATGTATCTCATTGTGTTGAGGCATCTTTATTTTAAGAGCATGAGAAAAATATGTAGCCATTAATTAGTAACATCCTTAGTGTATAGCATAGCACTGGGGAAAAGTTGTATCATAAACACAAACTTTCTTCCCTTGAGTTGTGAAAAGAATCTGCTGGATTTCTTTGTAGGTCTCTGTTTCAGACCATGGGGACCCAGCTCTTCAATCCACTAGCAGAGTAGTAATTCAGATCCTGGATGTCAACGATAATGCTCCCAGCTTTTCCCAAAAATTCTTCATGGTTCAACTCACAGAAAAATTAGCCTCTGAGACTCCTTTGCCAGTCTACAGGATGATTGCCACAGATCGTGATGAAGGACGGAATGGCCAAGTGACATACAGCCTTGAAGAAAACAATGAAGGCTTCTTCAGCATCCATCCAGTGACAGGGATGGTGTTCTCCAAGAAGGCTTTCTCTGCCCAAGAATACAATATATTGACGGTGAGTGAAGGAGAGGAAATTGGGAAGCTAAAGAGAGCTGAGTGTTTCCCCAGATGTTGGAAATGCTCTGGCAGGCGTATTGTTGCTGATGACGCACATACTCATTTCTCTAATGACTGCAGCAAAAAGAGGTTGCAGGTTTTTTGTAGTGTTTCAGAAAACTACAAAACCTACAAGCTATGAAACAAGTGAATTTGTACACTGCTGTGCACTGCCAAATAATCATTTTTCTACTTCTCTTAAATGCATTTTGTAACTTAACCTCATGCTAGAAAAAGATTAGAAGGTAAAATAAAGAATGGCCCCAATGCTCCTTGAGGTAAGGAAAGGAAAAGAAAGAGAGGCTAGGAGGTTTCATGGTAAGTCTGAAAGATACTGCATCCACACTGTGGATACTTCCATGGACTGGAGATGCTTTGCCAGGTTATATTATCCATCCTGCTTATTCAAAAGAGTCCTGTGAGCTGGAGGCTTCGTTCACACTAGAGCCATCTCACGGATTACAAAGGAAGAGCTTGATGTAGATCTCATTAATGCAAATGCCTGTTTCCTGTTATTGCAGTGTTTTCCCCTTTAGCCACATAATTCTTTCAAAGCTCCATGCGTGAAAAGTCATTGTTGCAAATGAAGCCTTTGTTTACTTCTCAGTGGCCAATAACAAAACAAAAGCAATCTTATTTGCAACATGTGGTGTGTGGCAAACTCCGTCTATCTGTTTGTTTATACCGCACTATCCAGTGGGCTTGTCACTACTCTGGGTGGTTTCCATCAATAAAATAAACATAATGAAAACAGCCAAATCCCACTCACCCCAACAATGTAAAATAAAGGAATGTAATATATAAGGAACAGGGACGTGGTGGCACTGCGGGCTAAACCGCAGAAGCCTGTGCTGCAGGGTCAGAAGACCAGCAGTAGTAAGATCGAATCCACGTGACGGAGTGAGCTCCCGTCGCTTGTCCCAGCTCCCGCCAACCTAGTGGTTCGCAAGCATGCAAATGCAAGTAGATAAATAGGTACCACCACGGTGGGAAGGTAACAGCATTCTGTGTCTAAGTCGCACTGGCCATGTGACCACGGAAGATTGTCTCCGGACAAAACGCTGGCTCTATGGCTTGGAAACGGGGATGAGCACTGCCCCCTAGAGTCGAACACGACTGGACAAAAATTGTCAAGGGGAACCTTTACCTTTACCTTTTAATATATAAGGAGAACAAATCTAAAAACCAAGATGGCAGCAACAGACAAGATGAAGATCATAGAATATAACAGTCAAATTAAGACTAAAGGACCAACAATTATGAGGGGAGGATATCCTGTTAGGGTAACTGGGCATCATTTCTGTTTCCAGGGAACCCTGAACCTAAACATGTGCTAACCATATATAAGACATAAGACATAAGAAATTTATTTGTCATTGCGCTCACAAGTGGGTGCAACGAAATGAGGTGCTCTTCCCCAAGGTAAAACTGGACAACACTACAAAAAAAAGTTAAAATATACACAACTTTCACCATCCAAATATAGATACCCCGTTTTCTCTCAGCAATTAAAATTCCACCAAAAACCTATGGCCCCGCATACTGCACTTGGGTAAAAACTGTTCTTGAATCTGCTTGTCCTTGCTAATTGTCACCTAATTCTGCCCTGCATACATCTAAGCTGTCATGGTGTTGTTCTCTCTCTCACCAGGTCAGAGCTACCGACCATGGGGATCCTACACTTAACTCCAGCGTGAGGCTCCACATCGATTGGATCCCTAAGCCCCTTCCGTCCTCAGAGCCCCTAGCTTTTGATGAACCTCATTTCAACTTTGCAGTCATGGAAACAGACCCAGTAAATCACATGGTAGGAGTGATCAGTGTTGAGACTGGGCTCAGCCAACTCTGGTTTAACATCACAGGTGAGTGGCACATGATTAGGAAATTTGCTTATAAGTGGCTCTGTTTTGACAGGGTGCTGCCCCAGTTCTTTCGGCATCTGGCATATACATGACCTGACTTAACAAAGACTGTTGATTATAGATGGCAGGTATATTAGAGTCAAGGCCTCAGTACTGGAATTAAGCAGCTTTTGGGCTGGCACAAGCGGGTATCCTATCAAAAGAGTCTTTGCCATTTTTGTATTACCCATCACAATTTGCAAAATGGTATTTCTGCCACTGTTCCAATCTTAATGAAAGTTCTTCTGCAGCAAACGGGCAAAATTTGTAGCTCATAGGAAATATGTGGTCATCATACCTATTCCTCATAGCAATAAAAACAAACCCATGGGAGGGAACAAAGTGAAGGGATTTTATTTAAGTCCTTAAACATTGAATTAGAAAGTATTAACCATCAATGGTTGACATTTATCTTGCTAAATCCACTACAGTTTATTTCTTTTCTTGTATGCTATTTTTATTCCACTGTGTTCTTTTAGGTGTGACTGGCTGTGCATAAATTAAACAAGTAAATAAATATATAATAGGTGTATCAAAAAAAAAACACTTTGTATGCTAGTACACATACTATATGTTTATATAGTTATTTGGCTGTTTTGAGTACATATGTAGATCAAAATCTTACTGAATTTTATTTCCTAATAATGCACTTAGCATAAATATCAGTGGTAAACTGCCACAAGAGGCTAAAATCAGCATGTACCATTGTGTGGCAAGTTGTGTAATTCAGCACATAATGACAAATACTTATGCTGACTTCTTCATTTGTCGTAATTCACTGCCAAGATTTACACCAAGTGCATTATACAGCAGGCATGACTGACAGGATTATGTCCTGCAATAAGAGATCTATTTGAGTTAAAATCTTCTGGTGAGATGACCCATGCATATTTACTGGAAACAGGATTCTTATTGGTGAGATGTAACAATTAATAATTGGCACACTAGTCTCACTTGTAATTTTCATAAAAAATAGATTTCTAGACTTATTCAGGAGATTTCTTCTAGGATTAAATAAATAGCTGGCTGTGGGATTATAGTAGTTGCAGTTCAGGGTTCTAGATGATTTGGAGACCCTCCTTTCTTTTTCTGACCCTTCACTTTTCAGGTGAGGAGAGCTACAATGGGGAGGTAGGTGCAGTTTGCAGTGTCCTTTCCCATCATATCAATTTAATCCTTACATGAAAAAAAAATATTTGAACAAAGGGCTCTTATTTTAAAAGTGAACTTATAACAAGGGTTCTTATTTTAAAGGTAACATTTTAAAGGTACCTGCTGTGGTGGACTTCATATCTAACCCACATTTAATACATGGCAGTCATACAGTATGCAATGTTGGAAAAGGAGCAGAGATGGCTAGATTCAGATCCCTGCCCATGAGACCTCATCACGAACCTTAGCCTGTCCTGCCACTGACTTATTGTAAGATTAGAATGGAGTAACTATGTAAAGTGCATCCCTAGCTGTTTGAAGAAAGGATGGGTGCAGGTATAATGTCTTTTAAGCACAGACGGATTTTTGTGTGTATTTCATGGTAAAATTTGAAAAACACATATTTTCAAATCATTGTGTGTGTATTTAATGCTAGAATGTTAAAAAGCATAAGATTTTAAAGTTTTTGTCAAGTACTAAGGAAATTAAACTGCCATATGGTTGTGGGGTTTCTTTTTTCCTAGATACGATATTGTAGCTTTGTAGATATACAGTAATTGAAAGTTTCTGGTGACTACCTGGGCCTGCTTTTAGTCCTAGCTAATGTAAAGGTTAACTCGATGGTTTCCTTTTAATTGCTTCAAATAATAAACTAACAACTATAATATATTTTGTGTGTGTGTGTGTGTGTGTGTGTGTGTGTGTGAGAGAGAGAGAGAGAGAGAGAGAGAGAGAGAGAGAGAGAATCTGGCATGCAAAATGAAGCATTTGTTGTGACATGTAATCACTTCCTGGAGCTGATCCTCCTTAAGCCCTGCTATAAGTTATTAGAACCTTATAAGATGGTTTTATTATTGGCTAGATTGTTTCAATAAAGTGTACATTTGATAAAGGTGGTTCAAGCAGACTGAATGCTGCCTCTTTGCAGGGGGTTGCTATATAATTCCTCCATAATAGAAGTGATCTCTTTTAGCAGAACTTACCTTAAGACTTATTTCCTGGCATCAGGCTGGAGACTACTTATTTTACCACAATAACATAAAGCCATCCCTGAAGGCAGTTAGTCTGCAGGCATGCAAGGATTGGCCTTCACTAGGCAGCTCCAAAGAATACTTCTTTGTCTGATGCAGTTGAGCATGGATAATGAAGTGCAGATACAATTAAAGCAAAACAAGAATCAACACAGTACAATGCTTGTGGTAAGTTTATGTTGTTAGGGGGCTGTCTACAAGCATTGCATTCCCCTGGAACTTAATCTTGGCATTTATCCTTTTTTTCCGAAATCAGGTTTCCTTTATTGTATGAGATATTAGCTTCCCACATTCACCCAATGATTCTGCTAATTTGCAGCATTTAATAATTACCCATTTTGCTCCATTACTATAGCAAGCATTGCCTAGATGCTGTCTAGGGGAGTGGGGTATAAATCAAAGGAATGAATGAATGAATGAATGAATGAATGAGTTAAAGCCACCTAGAGTAATCTTAACTGATTAGATAGGCGGGATATAAATAAAATAAATAAATAAATAAATAAATAAATAAAATAATGAATGAATGAATGAATGAATGAATATTATATATATACTCTCTCTGTGTGTGCATATAAAATTTTATGTGTGTATATATGCATATATACTGTACATATGTATGTATGTATGTATGTATGTATGTATGTATGTATGTATGTATGTATGTATGTATGTATGTATGTATGTATGTATGTATGTATGTAGTATTGTGTGTATATATAGAGAGAGGGAGGGAGGGAGGGAGGGAAAGAAAGAAAAAACTCAAGATGACATCAGTAATAACAAAAGCAAAAACATGGAACAGTTTCTTTTACTGTATAGGAAAGTGGTAACATAAATGGTGCATCTTGCCATTTATTCAAGGTCATCAGGATGGGGCCTTAGTATTCTATATTCACCATGGCTTTGTAAAGCCTGAAAGTTGTAGGATGCAGCAGAGTGCAGTCTTCTGCTTGAAAGACTCAAAAAGTGGTAAGGTGATTTGTTAAGTAACAGAGAAGTGGATTAGGAGAGAATAACAGAATAATAAAAAAAACCACAGAGCTGGAAGGAACTGCAAGGATCACTGAGTCCAATCTCAACCAAAATAAGAATTCTATCCTTTGTTTAAACTCTGAAAAGTCCACTACCTTTTGAGGTAGTTCACTGCATTGCCAAACAGCTCCACTCTTCCTGATATTTAATGGAAATCACCTTTTCTGTCATTTGAATCTTTTAGTTTGCATTTTCCCTTCCGGAGCTCCAGAAAACAAGTTTGTCCATCTTCCATAAGAAAGCCCTTCAAATATTTTACAACAGCTGCCATATCACCTCTCATCTTCTCTTCCCCAGGCTAATCATACTCAGTCATTGTTTCTAGAGCTGTTTGCAGACCTCTTCTCTAGACACAGTCTCAATAGATCTTTCTTAAACCCAAAACTGAATACAGTATTTCAGATGGTACATAACCAGAGCAGAGCAGAATGTTACTATTATTCTCCACAAGCTGGATTCTGTACTTCTGTGGATGCATCTTCCATTAGCTTTTGTTGTTGTTGGCACTAACTCAAGTTTTGTTTGCGGTCTACTAAAACTCCTAGATCCCTTTTTAACACATACTATTGCCAAGTCAGCTGCTGTCAATTCTGTGCATCCAGTTTTTTAAAATATACAACTTCATATCTTTGTTGAAAACATATTTTGTTTGTTTTGCTACAATTCTCCAATCAGTTAAGGTCATAATGAATCCTGATTTTATCAACTTCAGTATTTGCCCTTCTCAGTTTTCTGTTAACTGCAAATTTGATAAGCATCACCGCTACACTTTCATCCAAGTCATTTCATTTACAAAGAGTTGATCCCAGTGCCCATACAAAACCTGGTGGCATTCCACTTTTCGCTTTTTTTCCAGGATGATGATAACAACTGATAAAGACTCTTTAGCTGTACCCCATCAACCAGCTACAAATCCACCTAACAGTAGTATCAGATAGTCTACATTTTGCCACTTTGGCCACAAGAATATGATGAGGAACTTTGTTAAAAGCCCTTCTGAAATCAAGATATTCTGCATCCATGGCAATCCAGTGAAGGACCAAGCATGTAACTATTTAAAAAAAATTAGAGAGCAAGACAAGATTAATATGCCATGACATTTTTTTTGAAATACCCATGGTGGCTCTTAGCAATTATTGCAGCAAAGTACTGAGCAGTTAAACCCTCTATTTCCCACCCACATGGGACTGCCACTTCCTTGTTTGGAGCAGAGCTGATGTCCATGCTTTTGTTTGTTTGAACTCCTGTGCAAGGAGTCTCAGCTCATTCTGATCTTTAGCCTTCCTGGTCTTCTCCCAATGGATTTTTGACCAAAGATGGCTTGTGAGTAGGGAGGGAGTGATCCTTTGAAGTTCTGAGACTGGGCACGCTCCATCCCAGTCTGTGAAATGCTACAGATATTGACTATTAATTTGTACTCTTCCTTGGTGATTTGTCCCTCTCTTTAAATCTCAGATAATATCAAAGCATATTATCAGCCACTAGCTGTTTAGATGCCCCCCCACCTCTTTCTCAAAGGTACTGTTGAGGTGTGTCTTCAATACCCCATGTTTAAGAAACTCATGCTGTCACCTTCGTGTTGCGTTGAGCTTATTGAAATCAACTTTTGACTTTTCCTTTCACCATTAGAACAGATTCCACCCAAACATCCCACTATTCCAACTAGTTGAATAATTTATTCTTGTTGGTGAGAGCCAAGTCCAGGATAACTGATCTCCTTGCCACTTCTTCAACCTTCTGGAAGAGGAAGTTGTCAACAAGTGAAATGAGAAATTTTGTTGGACCTTCAATTCTTGGATGAATTGGATTCTGAATGCACATCAGGATAATTTGAAGTTTTTCTTTATTCCTTTATCTATCCTTTTTGAATGTTTGATGATCTGATATAAAAAGAGTAAAACTCAAAGGAGAGAGAAATAACTTCACTGTAGCACATCAGCTACAGACTTCAAAGCCAAATTATCCAAGTGTTCAGTTTGGCTTCCAGATGCACCACAGGGATGTCACTGTTATTTCTCTCTCATTTATTGATTGATTGATTGATTGATTGATTGATTGATTGATTGATTGATTGATTGATTGCATTTATACCCCACCCATCTAGTCAATTGACTACTCTAGGCAGCTTTAATTTTAATCCTTTAATCCTTTAATTTTACCTCCACTGTTTGGCTTTGGTCATTGACTTCCTTGCACATATGCACCTACTTTTACATATAATGCTGCTACTCTTCTCTTCCTGCTTAGTTTGGTCCTTTTGAATAAGTTATATGCTTCAGTTACCACATTCCAATCATGAACTCCATTCCACCAGCTTTTGGTACTGCCTATTAGATCATATTTGCCTGCTTCTGTTGGCAAATTCCCACCTCAACTCCCTGATCCAAGAGCCACATTCTAACCATTGGTCTACTGTGATGACGTAATGTGCCAGCATATGTATTCTCTTTATATAAAGTGAGAAGGTTCTGGTGCTCTTTCACATACTTTGAAAACAACTGGCCACCTTTATCAGTAGGTCTCCTTCAACCAGAAAATGGCTGAATGGCTTGATAGGTTTTAGTACCTCAATTCAAAGAGGATGTGTTAGGTGGTGACTTCTTATTTACTGAGAACATGTACCATCCATGGAAAATAAGGCCTTTCCTTCCTTGAGCTTTGTTCTTTTGCTTTTTAATATCTTTTCATTCTCATTCTTTGGCTGGGAGTCATGCTGATCTTTAGCAGAATAGATCTTGGCTCTTCTTCAAACCTTGACACTGAAAGAACTGAGTCTGGGACAGAATATTTCCCTGTATGAGCTCCAAGGTTGGGAAACTGAGATAATAAGGTACATCATTTTTCACTTGTTAATGTTTCCCTTTAATGCTTCACATATGACAGTTTCCAGCTGTGGTGGCCAGTGTTGTTCCAGTTCTGTTCTCTGTTCTCTTGAAATGCCCTTGATGCTTCCAGAATTAATGACTAATGGTGTAGAACTCTGGTACAGTGGTACCTCGACTTACGAACGTAATCCGTATTGGGACAGTACGTCAAAATGTTCATAAATTGAAGCACCATTTCCCATTGAAATGCATGGGAACGGGATTAATCCATTCCAGCATTTGTAAAAAAATACCAAATATAAAAATAAACAGAGCAGGTCCCATATTGTTACTGCAAAACACATACACACACAAACAAATCCAAAAACAAGACAAAATGTTCATAAATCGAAGCACCATTTCCCATTGAAATGCATGGGAACAGGATTAATCTGTTCCAGCATTTAAATGGGATTAATCCGTTCCAGCATTTAAAAAAAATACCAAATATAAAAATAAACTGAGCAAGTCCCATGTTGGGACTGCAAAACACACACACACACACACACACACACACACACACACACACACACACATCCAAAAACAAGACAACACAGCACAGAAACGTAACCCCCAGTTCAAACCCACCCTCCAAAACCCACCAAGAACAGTTTTTTAAAAAGGAAAAAGCAGCACCTTAACAGTCCAAAGCCTCCTCAGCCTTCCAGGCTTCCACTGCTGCTGTGACAGCCGCTGGCGGGAGGCTTGAGCCTGGTGGATGTGCTTCGGCTGCTCGCCTCCCAGCTTGCCTTCCACTTGCTCAGCACCACCCTCTGTGGGCCGATGGCGGGAAATTCAAATGGCGGAGGGCGGCGAGGAGCGAGCAGGAGGCAAGCTGGGAGGCGAGCAGCCAAAGAAATCCAGCCAGCTTAAGCTTCTCGGCACTCCGCTGCCTCCGCCGCAGCCGGAGGCGAGCAGCCAAAGTGTCAGGCCAGCTCAAGCCTCCCAGTGCTGGGCTACCCCCATTGCATCTCTTTCCCTAACTGTTGGGGCAAAAGAGCTACAAAGAAGCAGCCTCTTCGCCACCAACAGTTAGTACAGTAAATTCAAATTTCCCGCCCTTTCCCCCTGCCTTTTTTGTGTTTGTAAGTCGAAGCTCCATTTGCAAGTTGAAGCAAAATTTTGCAAACGGAGCGGTTTGTAAGTTGAAATGTTCGTAGGTAGGGACATTCCTCAGTCGAGGTTCCACTGTATATGCCTGACCTGTACACCTCAGTTTTGGATAGAGGTGTTGCATGTTGGAGGAGACTAATTACTAGGCAAATAATCAAAGTGTTGCAGAAACTGGCCTGGTAGAAACACTGTAAATAAACATTAAAAAAAAAATCTTAGAATTGAAGAGCTGGAAGGAACCTTATGGATCATTGAGTCCAGCCCCTGTCAAGGAGGCCCAGTGGGGAATTGAACTCCCAGCCTCTGACTTTGGAGCCAGGAGATGACTCTTCAGTTGTAGGTACATATTTGCAGCTAGTGACTTCGTTTCAAGAGATGCTGTGAATTTACTCCAGATTTTAGTATGCTTTTTACAGAAATTATCCAATATGCTGAACCTATTTCATGGACAGGGCACAGCATCTTAGATAGCTCCTGTAAAATGGCAAACTAAAACTTTGAGGGTATTCACAACACCACTGAAATTGAAGTCATCAGTCACCACAGGTTGTAGGAGGCTGAAAAAAAAGCAGAATGAACCTGAGTCAAACACAATGGAAATATCTAGCTCTGGTAGCTTTAGAAAGAGGAAATTCATAATGTAGGATGCCTGAAATCATCTGCTAACCCACTAACTCATGCCTACATAGAGATCAATCTCCATAGAAGAGAACATCGGTATGCATTGTTGCATGTGAACTGTGTTGCAAAGTCTGTGCATAGGTGTGTCTGTGTGGGGATGAGTCTGTTTAGTTACTGCTGGGATCCAGTCTGTTTCTGCAGCTGTCCAGCATTGCGTGGTTTCCCCAGAAAGTGTGGAGCTTCCATAGAATTACAGCAGGGGATGTGGCACATGTATACACGATGTTGACCTTGAATTCCAAGCCAAAATCTAACATAAGTGCTCTCATTCTTCCCTGTCACTTGTCTTCAGGTTAGTCAATATCCTTACATGTCTGCTCAGACAGCTGAGTTGTGCAAGTATATTCTCTGACATTGTTCTCCTCCATTAATCCACCCATTGCTTTTGCTCCCTTTTCTATAAATATTCACATTCAGCTTCTTCACATATGAGTATCTGGCTGGTTGGGATTTCCCACCCACCCCCTTCTTTGTGTCTCTCACAGTTTCTTCTCTGAATTATAGCAGTGGAGTTGTCTCACCTTTCTTCTTGAGGCATACTTTCCCAACATTCAGAAGCAAACTCTTCCCTCTCCTTGTGCTGCTTTATCTGAACTTCTGTGAGAGTAATAGATGCTTATTGATTATCGTGATATAACTGGTAGGATTACGGTTCCAACTATGGAGTGGAATTGGAAGAATGATTAAAACTAATCCCTGCTGTACTCCCTCACCATAATGGTGTTCATTTTTGAGACCATAATTTTTGACACCAGAAGCAATACTTTTATTGTTGTGTTTTTGCAGGACATAATGGTATTTTCTCAGCCACGTCCAATCCTCCTTAGATTGATAAGCATCATGTGAGTTTCCAACCTGAGTACATTAAATTTCTTGTAGGTGAGGGAGGATTTTATGAAGTTCTGGCCAGCCAGCCAAATGAATTCTTCATTTGTTCACTTAGCTGAACAGACTTTTAAAAATGACAACAGGTGACATTAAAAGTAATAATCAGGACAGGGGTAGAGAAGAAAGTGGAATTTCACATCCTGGATGTGGTCTTCCACAATAATATATATAGAGGAGAGTTATAGAGTTATAGAGTTTTATATACATATACATACATACATACATACATACATACATACATACATACATACATACATACATACATACATACATACATACATACATACATACATACATACATATACATATATATATATATATACACATACATACACATACATACACATACATATGTACATATGTACATATGTACATATGTATACATACATACATACATACGTACGTACGTACGTACGTACGTACGTACGTACATATGTACATATGTACATATGTACATATGTATATATACCGGTATATGTACATATGTATATATACATACATACACACACACACACACACATATAATTGAGAGTCTGATTTCTCAAATACGACTATCTACCATCTACCTGAATGACATATTTCCAACACTAACAGGCTGTCAGCTCTAATATATATATAGTTTTGTCTGGAATATACAGAATCCAGAGGAACCACAAACTTAAGTCCAGATGACCAGTCATAAAACAAAGCAAATTAATTTGCTAATTATGTGAAATGATAAACGCTCCTACTGTGTACTTAGATGTTTTCAGGAGTTAAGTCTGAACAGT
This sequence comes from Pogona vitticeps, assembly GCF_051106095.1. Lineage (NCBI taxonomy): Eukaryota > Metazoa > Chordata > Lepidosauria > Squamata > Agamidae > Pogona > Pogona vitticeps. Next base: position 93,803,332 of record NC_135784.1, read on the forward strand.
TAAGGACTTATTTTCTCTAATTACAGGGTATCCATAACATCAGAAACATGTTGACCAATTAATTGCTTCTTGTGGAGTGCATAGAGTTCAATTACTTTGTTGAAAGTATTACAGAAATATAAGAGAGGGAAGGAGGCTGGAAGATGGGAACAAGGCAAGTCTCAGCAGGGCTGAGAGAAATAGGGGAAGGGGGAACTGGTTTTAAGCATCACACCCTGTGGTGAAGCCAGCAGATTATTCTTCCTTGCCAAATTGCCTTGATGCTTCTTGTTTTATTTTGCAGGAGGACATGCCCTCCTGTTAATTTAAATTCCTTCTCTTTACCTTGAATGACATTGCATCAACAAACTAAGTATTACATTCTTAAGCCAATGCAAAATTAGAGGTAAATAAACAAAGATCAATTATGACAATAGAATCTTTTCATAGAGGCATACGCCCATTTTTTTATATTGCTCAGTTACACCTCTCTAAGTATTTCTCAACAGATTTCATGAATTCATTGCAAATTCAGCCAACAGCTGCAAGGATTGTTTTTCCTTCTAGTTCCCTTAGGAGATGCTGTTTTCATACCCCTGGCCTGTGTCACAAAGTTACCTGCTTAAGCCCTCCCTCTTTTCTAAGGTGGTGATGATGAAATGGATTTTGACATTGAAAAGAGCACTGGCAGCATAGTCATTGCAAGAGCTCTGGATGCAAAGAAAAGGTCAAACTACAACCTCACAATAGAAGTCACCGATGGATCACACATCATCAGGACACAGGTCAGCATCCACAAAGCCTCATCCCGAGTCTTCTATAATCTGTGGATAATGTAATGATGAAAATGGACCTTAGACACAAAGGTAGAATTCTCGCTTACTTTGATGGTTCCAGAATGCTGGACATCAGTATGTTGGTTGAATTGCCTATATCATAAGGCCTTGCAATTTAGATACTATTGGCATTTCAGATGTACCCAATTCATATCCTGTGGATGAGCTGCAACAAAATCAGTGGGTGAAACACTGTTACTTAGCATAGTAAATTGCACTATAGGAGACCTGTTTAATCAGCTGAGACTTGGTAAGTCAAATCTTCCATTAAGTTCTAGACTAAATGGACTTAATCTGGACTTAGTTGCAACTAGCTACACTGAACAACAAGATTTCAGCCATTTTTTTTCTTTTTATGCGAGCATTTTAGTAGACCAAAAACCAAAACTCAAAATTCAGTTTCTTTCTTTATTCCTTGGCCAGTTCATTCTTTAGGCAGGTTCAATGATCTAGATTATCAAATAATTTTTTTAAGGGAGAGGAGCACTTTTTCTTACAGATGTCCTCCTTTCTTAAATTTTCTCTATAACAAATGCTCTACCTCTTTCTCTAGTACATATTCAAAGAGGTTCCTAGAACACCATTAAACCTCTTCAGAATTGATATAGTTGCCAAGCCATTATTAATTCTGTTAGCATACAGAAAAATATTAGCCCCCCCCAAAGCTGCACAGTTCCAGGACACCCCAAAAGAAGCAAATAGCAAATCACTTCTGTGTATTAGCTGCCTCCAAAATCCTGGTAAGAGTCAAAATTAACTTGAAAGCACACTATTATTATTCATTAGCAAGCAGCAATGTCTATGTTGGCTTGGGCATGTCATGGGAATGGTTGATGGTCGGATTCCAAAAGATCTCCTGTATGGAGAATTAGTGCAGGGAAATCGCCCCAGAGGGAGCCCACAGCTGCGATACAAGGATATCTGCAAGCGGAATCCAAAGGCCTTAGGAATGAATCTCAACAGATGGGAAACCTTGACATCTGAGTGTTCTGCCTGGAGGCACGCGGTGCATCATGGACTGTCCAAATTTGAAGAGACCCATGTCCAGCAGGCCGAGGCAAAGAGGCATTCACGAAGGCAGCAAAATCAGGGAGGTAGATGGGGTACAGATTGGATTTGTCTTCAGTGTGGAAGGGATTGTCACTCTTGAATTGGCCTTCTCAGCCACACTAGACGCTGTTCCAAGTCCTCCATACAGAGCACGTTACAATAGTCTCTCGAGACTGAAGGATGCCTAATCTAATCTAATGAAAATTAAAGAGGTTCAAAACAGCCTAATATTTATATAACAGACATAACTATATTTCCATTAGCATTTTATATATCCTTTCCACCATTCCTTAATGCTGGAAAGGATACATAAAAAGTTTACCAAGAAAATTCTCTCTCTCTTTCTCTTTCTAAAATATTTTACCCTGCCTTTCTCCTTTAAAAAAGACTCGGCAGCTTACATTAGTAAAAGACAATATTTAAAAGCTAGAAATAGTAAGTATTCAACTACTGAAAAAAAAATCAAGCAAATACCACACTAGAATCGTAACCAAAATAAACACAAAAACCACATTCAAAGCAACAAAGAGCAAACTCTGAACATTTCTTTTCTGGTAACCATTTGAATTACATATAATGTGTGAAGCTGTCTCAGTAATAAGCTGATGGTATTCTAAATGTCTTAGAAAATTGTTTTGCCACCAGGAGCAGCAAAGCATCTTCTCACACCTTGGCTGACATATACCATCAGCCTCCAGTAACTACTTTCTCTGTTTTCCTTGGCACTGATTATTCCTGTTGAGTATGTCAGTGAGCCTACTATTGTAAAATCAGGGCAAGCTGAATTTCACCAAAGAAAGAAAATTATTACATCAGGCTGTTCCTTTTTTCTAAAAATTTGGTTGCACAGTGGAAAACAGTGAGAATAAATAAAAGGAAGCGCTCAGATCTGTTTTCAGCACTTAACAGCAAGCTTAATTGGAAGGTTTATGTTTCCACTTACAAAGGAAAATATTTGCATATATGATTCTATGTTATTTATGATATATGTATACATTTTTTACTATTTCATTTTTATCTGTATTCTGCCTGTTTCCTGGAATAAAATTAACAGGAATTGATCTACACAGCAATCTGCAGTTCAGAAAATTACTTTCGATAAACAGTGCTACTAATCTAATTATCACCAAACATTCCTACCTTTTTGCTCATTTTGTTCCCCTAACTGCTGGTTCTCATTGTAACTATTTTCTTCTCCTCGCCCTTTGCCCCCAGAGTCCTTGAATATTTATCCACACTTCCATATAATCTGATTGACTCTGATGACCCATGTGACTTTACTTCTTATGAGGGTCTATGATAATACCATATTACAGTAGATGTAAGGTCATTGCATCAGAGCTGACACTTATGCATAAGATCCTTAACACTTGTCCTGCCCCCCTTTGTGCTAGAAGTGCTCACAGCTGTTTTTTTTGTTTGCAGAATGCATAATATACAAGTAAGTAGCTCAAGAGAACACACAACTGGGATAGAACATGAAGGGTCTTTGGTGATTGCTGGAAGCACCTGCTTCAGATCTGTGTTTATATGTTCATATGGCAGGGCATGCACATCCAAGCCCTGCAACCCCTGGTACGCCAAAGATGAATCCTCAGCCACCCAAAGGCAGGCATCCCTGCAAAGACATTTCCGTGGCATCAATGGCATGCTTGTCTAGGAATTTCCTTCATACCTGGCATCACTCTAAGTTCTGTACCCCACACTTTCTCTCAACTCTTCCACAGGCCTATATCCGTGTGATTGATATTAACCAGCATGGTCCCCAGTTCTTGGAACAACAGTATGAGATGCGCATTCCAGAAGACACACGGCCTGGGACTGAATTCCTTCGGGTTAGTGCAAGAGACAAAGACCATGGGAAAGGGCTGATCTACACCCTTCAGAGCGCAGTGGATCCCAGAAGTATGAAGGTTTTCCACATGGACCCAAGCACTGGGGCTCTCATGACCAGGGCAGGTCTCAACTCTTTATCCATGCCACTGCATACCTTGATAATAATGGTACGTGAATCACAGAAAGGCAGCGACTTGTTTATCTATTTCATGTACATCCTGCTCTATCCCATGGGCTCAAAGTGGCTTACAGCAAACGAAACCAAATGGTTTGGAGGATCAAAGAGGCCAAATGAAGTTAAGATAGCATTATAAGTGTCAAGTTTATGTTTAACAACCTATAAAATATCCAGACCACAAAACCACCCAAAGGATTGTGATATTTTGCAGGCAGAAACCTGCAAAATACCTATATGTTGAAGTTTGTTCTATGAATGAACATGTCGCTTACAGGTGCCAAATTAGATCAGCCTCTCTTTTTTGGAAATACGAATCAGTTCACTTTAATGTTTGTGCCTCGCCCATTATTATGGTCTATACATCTTTCACCCTTCCTTTCATGTTTTCTTTTTCTATTTCTATTCCATTTTCTCTCATTTGTTTTATTTCAAACTAAAAATTAAATGAATGAAACACAGAAGAAGGAGGTTTTGCAAAGTCGACTGGCCTGGATGAACAAGAGAGCTCATGTCAACGTGTGATGGCAGTAGTACGTCAGGATTCTGCCCGATAGATATCTAGATCTTAGAGCTGTAGAGCCAGAAGCAATGTAAAAAGTCATCCACTTCAACCTCCTGCCAGGGCAGGAAACTGTCAATCTTAAGGAAAGTTATTCCTAAGTCCTAGGGTGACGAATGCTCTGTGTCTCTAGCAGGACTACCACAGTCCAGCTCATGTGCTGCATGCACAAAAGGGATTCACATGTTGAATTGTGGATAGGGCAATGCAACTGGACCTGCTCCTGATACTAGGTGACCAAGCTAACTCTGCCTTCCCAAGTGAGCAAAGGTGGCTGAATGTCTGAAGAGGAACTCCTATATGTGATTTTATCTGCTCCAGTGTAGAGGTTATTTGGACACTCATGCTTGATAGATGCCTATTACGATGAGATTTGTTTAGCTATGTGGATGCATACACAGCTCAGTGTTAGATATCTGGCTGCAGAGCCAGAAGCTGGGAGTCTGATCCCCACTGTGCCTTTTGGGAGAAGAATCGGCTAGCTGGCAAGCTGCACAGACCCAGGGTGCCCCCAGAAGTGGGAAACCACTTCTGAGTATTTGCTACCTAGAAAATGCCAAAAAGGGTTGCCATAAGTCAGAATTGACTTCAAGGCAAATGATTGTTATTAAGGCAAGAAATTATCTCAACTGTTAGTGGTAAATGGCCATTGGAAAAAGGGGTACAAGGTGAATTCAGGTAGACAGTTACATTTCAATTTCAAATGTGGTAGTGATGGTTTCTGGATCTCTGGCCAGAAAGTAGTTCTCTATTGAACTTATGCATTGCAAGCGATAGTTGAGGTTTCCATACAACAGTTTGTAAGTATTGGTTTGTGGTTCTTATGTGAACTGTGTTGGGTGTTACACAAATAAACATCTTACAGGCATTTCATTTGACTGTTACTCTACTTTCCTAAGTGAGGATGACCAATACTGACAACATATGAGGCAGGTGTGACTTTTGGATCTTTTTTCAACTCATGAGTTTCTTTAGGAAGATATCAGTTGCTTTAATTTACCTTTCCATAGTCAATCAGTGTCAAGATGACACCAGGTTAGAGAGACCCACATTATTCTAATTGTCCTGGTGTGAGTAAAACCCAAGATGGCGAAATATGTCTATGGTTGCGGAAAAGTTTCCTGCCTGGTACCTTCCTCACACCTTAGTCCATTCTGAGCAAGCAGTACTTCCAAGGAGTTATCAAAAATCCCAAATATTACGTGCTTTGCTTCTCACGCCAACCCTAAAAGGTAAGGATCCCAAAAATTCCCACAAAACACATAAGCTTCCAGTAGATAATTGAGACAAGCCCGGTTTTATTGCCATTAACCCTCTCAGTCTCCAAAAGAAGCAAAAACTGTTTTAAAATTATTTTATTAAAGGAGGTAAAAAAATTAAAAAGCAAAACTTCCAAAGAGTTTCAATCAGTACAGAATAGTCAAAGGCTTCTGGAGCAGAATAAGCTTTCAAAAGGTTTGAGCCAAGAACAATTCAAGAACAGTCTTACAGGAAAATATCCTGGCATAGCTTCAGCATAGTTCCAGAGCATATACAGAATGAAAGTTATGTAGTGGAACAGCAGATAAGCACATAATTTTCCTAAGAGATAACTAGGCTATGTAGGCTATGTAACAAGTAATTTCTATCCCCACTTTTATACCCTTAATGCCAGTTTCCAGACTCTTCCAGAAGATCTGCCAATCAGGTGCTATGTTATTCTGAACTTAAGAAGAGAATAACTTTTTTTTCTCCTCCATTAACCCCCCTGAAACCATTCTGCTAATTAACTCTGTACCAAGAAGTGAGCTCAGTCCAGTCCTGAAGCTTCCTTTCTCACAGAGTAAAGGCACAGGTGGTTGCTTCCTCCCAGTTACTAATGGGCACCTTCTCCCCCTTCTCCTGGTCAGGTCATACTAGCCATGAAGCACAAACCCTGATTTTCTAGAAGTGCAACAGAAACTATGATCCCTTATTTTTGCAATTTCTTGACAGCCATGTCCCCAAGAATAGAACTGGCTGCTGTATCATTCCAGCCAAGATGAACAGAGGAAGATGTTTTCTAGTGGCTGGTAGTTTATTACAGAACCTAACTGGAAATGCTTAAAGGAGATTATTGTATGTGATGGTTCTGTGCTGCAAAAACTTGTTGGATGTACTTGTTGGATATAGAAGAATTGCAGTAAATGATATTGATTTGGAGGGGGGGAATAAAAGATCAGAGAATTACAGTGTTTATGGAATGTTAAGTTTTGATCCGACAGACAAACTATTTGTAGTTTAAGAGCCTTTTGCTACTTCACTTGTTTTCTCCTTTGAATCAAGAGACTGACTGATGATTCAGGGAACTGACACATGCCCCTCTCTCTTCTGCTACTCAGGTGCGAGACCAGGAGGGCCCAATCAAGCGAGACTTTGCTAGAGTTGTTATTCATGTAGAGGACTGTAACAGCCATCCTCCCCAGTTCACCAGCCTCCACTATAATGCAGAAGTTTTGGATGAAGCTCCAGTAGGTACAGAAGTCCTTCAAGTCCGAGCCCTCGATCAAGATCAAGGCATTAATGCTGAAGTCCACTACTACCTTGAGGCAGGTGAGGGACTTTCATCTTTCATTATATATGCTTACAATTGCTTGCATCAATCATGAGTAAGGTTGTGTATGCTAGCTAAAGATGCTATCCTTTCCCAATGCTCTATTGTATGCAAGACTAGCATTAAAAAAAGCTATATAAACAGGAATGTAAAGTGCCTTGTATCCTTTTCCACCCCCATGCTTAAAGGCTATTTGTGAAGTAAAGAAGGTGCCAAGGGGCTTCTCAACTACTATCACAATCTCTAAAGTCATGAGCCTTTTTGCTTTTTCTCTTCTTGTGTTTATGCTCTTTTAAGATCGTAGACTTACCTACAACAGCTGATCCAGATCATACATAGCCACTTAGTCATGCCTTGCTGCAATACCTCCTGTTTGTAAAGATGTGGTTCAGACTCTCTGAATCTTGCAATGAATTGTCATAGAATCTAATGTATAGAAAGGTTGTCTTTGTATCTACAAGCAAAATCTTTCATTTTGTGGTACAAGAACTTCAGGCTGTCCCTCAAAGAACAGAAGTTAAGCCAAGAGGGAAAGGTGTTTTCCTGAGCATTTATTTATTTAGTAGTAGCAGCCAATATAGCACTGTGTTGTCTTTGTCTCTTCCTAATATTATAATAATACATACGTACACGGACCATATCATGTTCACCAGATCCATTTCACTGCTCCTGATAAAAGGGAATAAGCAACTTGCTTTAGACAGCTTGTTGAACAATTGCAGAAACACGTCCAGGAACATGAGCATATTTCCTGGATTAGTTCAAGTTGATAGGTCTTTGGGCTGCTGTGCATTACAACGCTTTGTTCCATATCAGTTTTCACTTCCTCTTATCTTCAAACCATGAGAAGTGAACTGTAAGAGAGATGTTTGTTAACCTTTCTATCTGAAGGTTGCACAAGGCTTATAGAGTTTCACATTCTGATCTCTTTTTAAGGAAAGAGTAGCATCCCAGTGAAGGAATGGTTACTTTTCTCTTGAGTAGAATGCTTTGGCACCAGACATCATTCAGACATAAGGTGAATTAATGAGGCTTACTTATGAGTGATTTAAGTCAGAAGCAGCTCCCTCATTATCCCCTTTAATTTGCCAGCTGTCTGTAGATGGTAATACTGTGGTACTCTAATACTTCGGATGTGTGGTGCAGTCCCCCAAAGTACAGAAAGATGTGTCTTAGAATGATTTGTAACGTTGCATGCTGCCTGAAGAAGGTGTGGCTGGGAGGGACCTTTTTGGGTTGAAGTGACCATCAATCTATCCACCGCTAACCAAAATTTCCTCCACTGCCTCTGCATTCAAAGAGAGACCCACCTCTCTGTTCTGGGTCCCCCCCTTGAGTGTGTTTAAGTCAGTTGTATGCTGAAAGCAGTCAGGTTTGTTAGTTTGCTGTAAATAAATTAAAAATAAATAAATAAAACATTTTTATTCTGTCTCTTACAAATATCTCAGAGTGCATTACTAAGACTGCAAGTGCCAGTTGGTAAGAAAAGACATAGACTGCTCTGAGGAACATGAAGCTATTCTGCTCTGTGAATCCCTGCATTTCTGCTATACAGTTAGAGGGATTTCACCAAAAATTCTCCAAAGATTTTATCATTGCGCGCATGCACACACACACACACACACACACACACACACACACACACACACACACACACACACACACACACACACACACACACACACACACACACACACAGAGGGAGAGAGAGAGAGAGAAATATGTCTACTTTGTAATTGTTGCTGAGATGCAAACCGGTGAGTGGTACAGTAATTCAAATGTTGATTTGCTCTCTACATTTAAATTTTCCTTATTTATTTTCAGGGAACAATGGAGAGTTTTTTGCTATCAATGAGTTATCTGGAATTATTACAGTTTCTAAGAAGCTCCATCAGTGCAAGCAAGAAAAATTCACACTCACTGTAAAAGCAGAAGATCAAGGATTTCCCCAAATGAAGGATTCGGCTACTGTGAGCATTCATGTAAAGCCCTCTGACAGCACACCTCCAAAATTTACAAAGGAGGAATATGTCACAGAGATCAGTGAGTCTGCTATCATAGGCTCTTCTGTCATTCTTCTTTCAGCCACAAGCCTTTCAAGTGTTACTTACGAAGTAAAAGAAGGAGATGAGGATGGTGTATTTTCAATCAACTACCAATCTGGCCTTGTTTCTACAAGAAAGAATCTGGATTTTGAGCAGACTTCATTTTATCAGCTGAAAATCCGTGGGACCAACATGGCAGGATCATTTGTACATGTTCCAGTGTTTATTTATGTCACAGACGAGAATGACAACGTTCCTGTATTTGATAAGCCTTCCTTTGTTGGCTGGATCAGTGAGAACAGTCCATTGGGCAGCATGGTTATGGATGAAAACAATACCCCACTAGTGCTACAGGCGTCAGATGCTGACCAAGATTCTAATGCTCTGCTGGTCTATGAAATTTTGCAGCCAGAGGCACTCTTGTTTTTCAAAATAGATCCAAGCATGGGCACTCTTACTACACATGCTGATATTGATTATGAACAGACCCCAGTTTTCCATTTTACTGTTCATATCCATGATAATGGCAATCCTGTTTTATTTGCTTCAAAACCCACTGAGGTGACTGTTTACATCAAGGATATAAATGATTGTCCTCCAGTATTTACCAAAGATGTTTATGAACTTTCTGCAGATCTTCCTGTCCATCATGGTATGGAGCTTTTTGCAGTTCATGCAGAAGATATAGACTCCAGGGTAATTTACAGTATCATAGAAGGGAATCGTGACAACATCTTCTATATCCACCCCAAAACTGGTGTCATCTCTGTGCTGAATGCTACTGCCTTGGCCAGCTTTCATGAGCTCACGGTCAGAGCTGGGGATGACTTATATACGACTAACACTTTGGTTAGACTTAATTTTATTCAACCCCAAGACAGCCCTTTAAGGTTTGATCAAGATTTATATATAGCAACAGTGAAGGAAAACTCAACAGATGTTCAAACTCTGGCTGTACTTGGTGTGACTGGGAATCAGTTGAATGAGCCACTCCTTTACTCTGTCTTGAATGGCACAGAGAAGTTCAGGATGATCGAGACATCAGGAGTACTCCAAACCAAGGGCATGGCATTTGATCGTGAAACCCAGGACATACATGAGATTGCAGTAGAGGTAAAGGACATGAGAAATCCACCCAGGGTATCTCAAGCAATAGTAAAAATATATGTGGATGATGTTAATGATAACTCCCCTCACTTTGAACATGTGCCTTATTATACAACAATACAAGAGGGTACTGAGCCAGGCGATGTGGTCTTTCAGGTTTCTGCAACCGATGAGGACTTAGGAAATAATGCCATCATTTTTTACTCCTTTGCGGAAGACTACAAGTATTTCTGGATTGACCCTTATTTAGGGGACATCTCACTCAAGAAACCCCTTGATTATCAAACTCTAAATAAATATACACTCCTGGTTATTGCCAGAGATGCGGGTGAGCCTCCTTTGTATGCTGAAGAAGAGGTTCTAATCACCGTGAGAAATAAATCCAACCCTCTGTTCCAAAGCCTTTTTTATACTGTGAGAGTGCCTGAAAACATTCCGCTCTATACACCGATTGTCCATATCCAGGCTCGGAGCCCTGAAGGCCTGCGCTTAATATACAACATTGTGGAAGAAACAGCCCTTAAACTGTTCAATATTGACTTCAAAACTGGTGTGGTTATGGTTGCTAGCCAACTGGACTATGAATTGAGTACAAAACACACCTTTACTGTCAGAGCCACAGACACAGCAATGGGTGCTTTTTCAGAAGCAACGGTAGAAATAGAGGTTGAGGACATT